>NC_084617.1:1085306-1090306 GCF_033978795.1 Nerophis ophidion
ATTATTATAATATATATATATATTATTCACTACCAATACATGTTTATTTCTTTAATGTAAGTATATATATATATATATGTATGTGTGGGAAAAATCACAAGACTACTTCATCTCTACAGATCTGTTTCATGAGGGGTTCCCTCAATCATCAGGAGATTTTGCGCTCTACCACGGTATTGAGCACTATTCTCTGGATAATCCAATCAAGACATATATATGATATATATATTATATGATATATATTTATATATATATATATATTTTGTTTTTTGTTGTAATATTTATTTGAAAAGGAAAAACAATGATACCTAATACATTAAATATTATTAGCACTTCTGTAGACTGTAGTGAGCATGTATTGCACTCAGGCACAGGTGTCAAAGTCGAGGCCCGGGGGACAGATGTGGCCCACCACTTCATTTTATTTGGCCTCTTTAAGCCAGGAAATAATACATTTAGGAACTTTTATTACTAAATGTATTCTTTCTTTCTTTCTATTTGGGAGGGGCGGGGGGGGGGGGGGGGGGACTCATGTAATCGCTAATTATGGTACCTTGAATATTGTCTAATTATGCAAAAATACTATTACTATATTATTTATTTCACTAACTGCTTATTTGCTATCACTTACCATCATATTTGTACATATTGTATGTGCTGGTGTTGTTCTATTGTTGTTGTTGTTGTGTTTGCTGTTGTTGTTTGTGTCTCTCTGTCTAATCCCCCTCTTATCCCCACAATTTCCCCCTTCTGTCTTCCTTTTTTTCTCTTCCTATCCCCTCCTGCTCCGGCCCGGCTGCACCAAATGATAATATAAATACATTTAATAAAGTCAAATTCAAATAAGGCAACAAGAGAAGTATCCTACACTTCTCTTGTGTAAAGTCCATGTGAACAACCGATACGGGCATCTACATCTACATCTACATCTACATCTACATCTACATCTACATCAACTGTATGATTTTCCTGAGAAGCTGGACAGGACAAAAAAATGAAAAAAAAAATAATAATAATAATAATAATTATGCAAAAATATATGATCAAACATTCTAACCATTTTTAAATAGAAATAAATACGAATGATAACGATTTCAAAGCAAGTTATCCATTTTGTGCAATGTAAAAGTTGCAATAGATTTCATGCTCAAATTGTGAAATTTACTGTGCTTTTGACAGCATTTTTCGCTAAATAAAAAAAAAAGTACTTTTTTTTTTACTGTAATAAACTGTGGCGTCGTTTTGGCATTTACAGTAATACACCCAAAAATATACACCTGTTAAATTGCGGTAAAAAAACAAACAAACTGGCAGCTAACGTGCTAAAATTTTATTGTGAAATTGCATTTTTTTTAATTTACAGTAAAAAAACAAATTTAAATTTTACAGTAAAATTCTGGCAACTGAGCTGCATTTTTTAATCATTAAAAACAGCAGTACTGTTTTTCCATTTACAGTAATACACACTACATTTACAGTAATATACACTACATTTACAGTAATATACACTACATTTACAGTAATATACACTACATTTACAGTAATACACACTACATTTACAATAATATACACTACATTTACAGTAATACACATTACATTTAAAGTAATATACACTACATTTACAGTAATACACACTACATTTACAGTAATATACACTACATTTACAGTAATACACATTACATTTAAAGTAATATACACTACATTTACAGTAATATACACTACATTTAAAGTAATATACACTACATTTACAGTAATATACACTACATTTACAGTAATACACATTACATTTAAAGTAATATACACTACATTTACAGTAATATACACTACATTTAAAGTAATATACACTACATTTACAGTAAAATACACTACATTTACAGTAATGCACATTACATTTACAGTAATACACACTACATTTACAGTAATATACACTACATTTACAGTAATATACACTACATTTACAGTAATACACACTACATTTACAGTAATACACACTACATTTACAGTAATATACACTACATTTACAATAATACACACTACATTTACAGTAATATACACTACATTTACAGTAATATACACTACACTTACAGTAATATACACTACATTTACAGTAATATACACTACACTTACAGTAATATACACTACATTTACAGTAATACACACTACATTTACAGTAATATACACTACACTTACAGTAATATACACTACACTTACAGTAATATACACTACATTTACAGTAATACACACTACATTTACAGTAATATACACTACATTTACAGTAATATACACTACACTTACAGTAATATACACTACATTTACAGTAATATACACTACATTTACAGTAATATACACTACATTTACAGTAATATACACTACATGTTGAGGTGAAATTATTGCAACTTACCATCTTTTTTTTACATTTTAGTTAAAAAACAAAATGCATTTAAAAAATGGTGTAATAATAGTATAAAGTGTTAGAAGCGGCCCTCTGACTGCGATGTGGCCCTCAGTGAAAAGCACCTGTACACTAAGGTAACCTTTCCCTCCTCTCACTTAACCCTCGGTGCGCTGCAGGTCGTCAGACTACTACACTTTCTCTTTTAACTCCATGGTAAACGTCAGCTTTACAGGTGCCACATCCAGTGCTGGCCCTAAGCTTTTTGTGGCCCTGAACAAGATTTTGCTTGGCGTGGCCCTATTTGTGTTTGTATCTCTGGCACGCGAGGGCAGGTGTGTCAAACTGCTTTTCATCGATGGCCACATGGCAGTTATGCTTGCTTTTAACAGTGAATAACATGCAGTGGGAATATAAATGTGTGTGTGTATAAACGTGTATAATTCTCTTTTTTACGTACGCTGTACAAAACCAAATCTTTGGATTGTAGAATATAAAACTGGCAGCTCAGTTGCCACAATTGTACTGTAAAACTTGCAGGGTTTTTTGTTTTTTTTTAACAGCATTTAAAATAAAAAATACATGGATTTACATTAAATGGAAAGGAAAAACGGTACCACTATTTTTTCAAAGGAAAACTTTTTATACTGTAAAATGTATGATTGTTGTATTTTAATAGTGTATTACACTGTATATTGAAAGTGGATTTTACTGTAAAAAATGTTACTGTCAAATTTTTACGTGAATAGTTTGTCGGATTCCTTGTTTTGAAATCATAAGTCAAGCAGATATTGAAGTATTTATCTTTATTTGAACAATAACTTTGTTTTCAAATGTATGATATCATTTTTGTTTTATGATTAGAGATGATTCAAGTGAAAATAAATGTCATTGTACACACTACATTCATTTTTGAAATACGTTTATTAAGAAAAGATAAAGTACTTATCATTTCCACGCTTTCGGGGCCCACATATATTTGGATGTGGCCCCCGGGCCTTGAGTTTGACATCAGTGTGCTGGGAGCTGAGGCTTGTGTGTGTTGTGTAGTGTTAGCATCATACAATGTGTGTGTTGTGTAGTGTTAGCATCATACAATGTGTGTGTTGTGTAGTATTAGCATCATACAATGTGTGTGTTGTGTAGTGTTAGCATCATACAATGTGTGTGTTGTGTAGTATTAGCATCATACAATGTGTGTGTTGTGTAGTATTAGCATCATACAATGTGTGTGTTGTGTAGTATTAGCATCATACAATGTGTGTGTTGTGTAGTCTTAGCATCATACAATGTGTGTGTTGTGTAGTCTTAGCATCATACAATGTGTGTGTTGTGTAGTCTTAGCATCATACAATGTGTGTGTTGTGTAGTATTAGCATCATACAATGTGTGTGTTGTGTAGTCTTAGCATCATACAATGTGTGTGTTGTGTAGTGTTAGCATCATACAATGTGTGTGTTGTGTAGTATTAGCATCATACAATGTGTGTGTTGTGTAGTCTTAGCATCATACAATGTGTGTGTTGTGTAGTCTTAGCATCATACAATGTGTGTGTTGTGTAGTATTAGCATCATACAATGTGTGTGTTGTGTAGTATTAGCATCATACAATGGTCAATGTTCATAGGAAGAGAAAAAAGGGGGAAATAAAAGTGTCGGTATCACCTGAGGCAGTAAAGCCCTTTGAAAAATACTTTGTTGCTTTGGCATTTATTGACAAAGTAGAAATGGGCAAAACTATGAAAAACAAATATTCTTTGGACATTATAGTTTCGGGGAAAATGTTGGGCTGCAATATAAAGTTAAATAGTATGGTGGTTTTACAAATACAACCATAAATCTGTGGTGACGACTGCGTTTGAAGCGATGCTAAATGAGCAATTATCTCTAAGAGCGACTGAAGGGACGTGACTGCGATGCTGACAGAGCAAACTATTACTGGCACCAAAGACATGGGGACTGACTACATTGGTTGTGGATCTAAAGCAGCTTTCCTGTTTGTCTGTTTGTGAACAGTTGGAATTGAAAGTGGTGGTGGTGGTGGTGGTGGTAGTAGTAGTAGTAGTGGTGGTAGTAGTAGTGGTGGTAGTAGTAGTGGTAGTAGTGGTGGTGGTAGTAGTAGTGGTGGTGGTAGTAGTAGTAGTGGTGGTAGTAGTGGTGGTAGTAGTAGTAGTAGTAGTAGTAGTAGTAGTAGTGGTGGTAGTAGTAGTGGTGGTAGTAGTAGTAGTGGTGGTAGTAGTGGTGGTAGTAGTAGTGGTGGTAGTAGTAGTAGTGGTGGTAGTAGTAGTAGTGGTGGTAGTAGTAGTGGTGGTAGTAGTAGTAGTGGTGGTAGTAGTAGTAGTGGTGGTAGTAGTAGTAGTGGTGGTAGTAGTAGTAGTGGTGGTAGTAGTAGTAGTGGTGGTAGTGGTGGTAGTAGTAGTAGTGGTGGTAGTAGTAGTAGTGGTGGTGGTAGTAGTAGTGGTGGTAGTAGTAGTGGTAGTAGTAGTAGTGGTGGTAGTAGTAGTAGTGGTGGTAGTAGTAGTAGTAGTGGTGGTAGTAGTAGTGGTGGTAGTAGTGGTGGTAGTAGTAGTGGTGGTAGTAATAGTAGTAGTAGTAGTGGTGGTAGTAGT
>NC_084617.1:1092806-1120306 GCF_033978795.1 Nerophis ophidion
GATGCAATATGTACATACAGCTAGCCTAAATAGCATGTTAGCATCAATTAGCTTGCAGTCATGCAGGGACCAAATATGTCTGATTAGCACTTCACACGAGTCAATAACATCAACAAAACTCCCCTTTGTGCATTCATACACAACGTTAAAAGTTTGGTGGACAAAATGAGACAGAAAAATAAAACATGTCTTAGAAAGTCGGAGAAAGTTATACATGTAAACAAACTAGGGTGAGTTCAAGGACCGCCAAAATGAGTAGGACAAAACGGCGCTCGCCTAATACTTGAATCAGTGAAGCATGTTTAATATAAACATTGTGCTTTATAACAATTAGGGAGGTTTGTGTCATGTTTGTCCTCCTACAGAAACCAAATTAAAACAAAAAATATGTTTTTTCCCCTCATCATTTCCATTTTTCATATATTTTTGAAAAAACTCCAGAGAGCCACCAGAGCTGCGGGTTGCCGACCTCTGCTTTTTGATTGATTGATTGATTGATTGAAACTTTTATTATTAGATTGCACAGTACAGTACATATTTTATTAGTGGATTGCACAGTACAGTACATATTTTATTAGTAGATTGCACAGTACAGTACATATTTTATTATTAGATTGCACAGTTCAGTACATATTTTATTAGTAGATTGCACAGTACAGTACATATTATTAGTAGATTGCACAGTACACTACATATTTTATTAGTAGATTGCACAGTACAGTACATATTTTATTATTAGATT
This sequence comes from Nerophis ophidion, assembly GCF_033978795.1. Taxonomy (NCBI): domain Eukaryota; kingdom Metazoa; phylum Chordata; class Actinopteri; order Syngnathiformes; family Syngnathidae; genus Nerophis; species Nerophis ophidion. Next base: position 1,093,549 of record NC_084617.1, read on the forward strand.
GCACAGTACAGTACATATTTTATTAGTAGATTGCACAGTACAGTACATATTTTATTATTAGATTGCACAGTACAGTACATATTAGTAGATTGCACAGTACAGTACATATTTTATTAGTAGATTGCACAGTACAGTACATATTTTATTAGTAGATTGCACAGTACAGTACATATTTTATTTTTAGATTGCACAGTACAGTACATATTAGTAGATTGCACAGTACAGTACATATTTTATTAGTAAATTGCACAGTACAGTACATATTTTATTAGTAGATTGCACAGTACAGTACATATTATTAGTAGATTGCACAGTACAGTACATATTATTAGTAGATTGCACAGTACAGTACATATTATTAGTAGATTGCACAGTACAGTACATATTATTAGTAGATTGCACAGTACAGTACATATTTTATTAGTAGATTGCACAGTACAGTACATATTATTAGTAGATTGCACAGTACAGTACATATTATTAGTAGATTGCACAGTACAGTACATATTATTAGTAGATTGCACAGTACAGTACATATTATTAGTAGATTGCACAGTACAGTACATATTTTATTAGTAGATTGCACAGTACAGTACATATTCTCTACAATTGACCACTAAATGCTAACACCCCAAGAAGTTTTGAAGCTTGTTTAAGTCGGGGTCCACCTTCATCAATTCATGCTAGCATTAGAGCAATTCTTAATTAAATAGACTGTCCATTTACAGTCAAAACTTTGCATTTACAACATTTTACTGTAAAATATACTTTATTTTTTGCAACATTTTACAGTAAATAGGAAAGCAGTACCACTGTTTTGTTTTTGTTTTTTTTTATGGAAAAATGTGTCAGCTTAGTAACCAGAATGTTTCTGTTGAAGTGACCTGGTTTTTACAAAATGATATTATTGTTCATGGAAAAACTCTACAAGTTCTTTTATTATTCTGACAACTTGGCTGCCAATTTTTCTACCCTCAAAACAAATGTAGCGTCTCTACATTTACAGTAATACACCCTTAAAAACAAGATTTTACAGTAAAAAACTGGCAGCTCAGTCAAGAGAATTTTAATGCAAAAAAATGGTAATTTACAGTAATACGGTGTAAAGAAAACCGTAACATTTATTGTCATTTTTATGAATTTGATGGTCAGTTTGCTGTAAAGTTAAGTCTTTTTATTTACACTAAAACATGTTTGGAAAGTATGATGATATTCTGCAATACTTGTTGCAATATTGGATACTATTAAAGTTTAAAAGCAGTACAAATATTTTTTTCTTTCAAAGTGAAAAAAATCCATGACGTTGAGTGAGAAAATATGAAGTACTTTATTGACACATCATTTCCAGGTGTTGGCGGGCCAGGTAAAATGAAGCGGTGGGCCACACCTGGACTTTGTGTGTTAGACCAAGTCTTGTAGTTATTGACTGATTGAGAAGTATATTTTGGACAGTATTAAAACCATACTTTGTACTACTCTACAAACATTTGAAAACAGAAGACTTATTGAACCATCCATCCATCCATCATCTTCCGCTTATCCGAGGTCGGGTCGCGGGGGCAACAGCCTAAGCAGGGAAACCCAGACTTCCCTCTCCCCAGCCACTTCGTCTAGCTCTTCCCGGGGGATCCCGAGGCGTTCCCAGGCCAGCCGGGAGACATAGTCTTCCCAACGTGTCCTGGGTCTTCCCCGTGGCCTCCTACCGGTTGGACGTGCCCTAAACACCTCCCTAGGGAGGCGTTCGGGTGGCATCCTGACCAGATGCCCGAACCACCTCATCTGGCTCCTCTCCATGTGGAGGAGCAGCGGCTTTACTTTGAGTCCCTCCCGGATGGCAGAGCTTCTCACCCTATCTCTAAGGGAGAGACCCAAACTCATTTGGGCCGCTTGTACCCGTGATCTTATCCTTTCGGTCATGACCCAAAGCTCATGACCATAGGTGAGGATGGGAACGTAGATCGACCGGTAAATTGAGATCTTTGCCTTCCGGCTCAGCTCCTTCTTCACCACTATGGATCGATACAACGTCCGCATTGCTGAAGACGCCGCACCGATCCGCCTGTCGATCTCACCATCCACTCTTCCCTCACTCGTGAACAAGACTCATTATTATTATTTTTTTTCCCTTTGTCATGAAAACGGGAAGTTTTTATCATGAAAAAGGGATGTTTTTGTGGTTGGTGCACTAATTGTAAGTGTATATTGTGTTTTTTATGTTGATTTAAAAAAAAAATTTTTTTTAATTATTTATTTTTTGAAATAAAAATTAATACCGCGGCCTGGTTGGGGACCACTGCCTTAAAGGACCAGGACATTCCTACTGAAATGACCAGGACATTTTCCCAAGCTAGCATTTGGTCTCAGTTCTTACTTTTTAATCTAATAGTCATGGATTCTGTTACTTGGCGCCATCTTAGAAGTATGCTAGCCTTTCACCTGTTATTAGGCTAAGGTTAGCAAGCTAACCATTAAAACTAATGGGACATTTTCCCAAGTTCCACAGTTCCCACATCGCAACAGATTCAATTAGTCCTAACCTCATGAATTGTATTACTAGGAACCATCTTAGAAGTATGCTAGCCTTTCACCTGTTATCAGGCTAAGGTTAGCATGCTAACAGTTTACCATTAAAACTAATGGGACATTTTCCAAAGCTCCGCATTTCTTCACCGATTCAAAGCCTTCCAACACCAACCAACTCAGCTCCTTCAAGACAATCATTCGATTTATTTATTATCTTTTTTTAAATCCCACTTTTCCAGAAACTCTTAAATTACCACGGAAATAAAATGGGACATTTTCCCAAGTTCCACATTTGCTAATGCTAATGTCAGTGTGCTGATATTCGCACAGCAACGTTTTATGATAGCATTTTTGCTAAATGTTTATGTTTTAAACCTAATAGTCATGGAATTTGATATTTAGCCCCATCTTAGAAGTATGCTAGCTGTTCCCGCGTTATCAGGCTAACGTTGGCATGCTAACTTTTTATGCTAGCATTTGACCTAATTTTGTACTTTTGAACCTAATAGTCATGGATTCAGCTTTACTGAAAAGGTGTAACATCAGCAGCTTTGCTAGGTGCTAACCATACATGCTAACCATAGCCTCAGTGTGGTTTACCTTCCGTAACATTGAGACGAGCGCCTGTGCTCCTGGATGCTGCGGTTGAGTTTCAAGCGCCGGAACAGCACGGAGCCTCCGTGTCCACGGGTCTGCTCGCCGGGCGACACCGGCGAGGTGAAGGACGGCGCCGGAGGAGGGGGGGGACCCTCGGGACCGTCCCACAACGTCAACTGTCGCCTCAGCTTCCCCTGACTCATCGTCCGGCCCGAAAAAACGAAGCGCCCGACTTGAAAAATGTCCCGTCTTGTTCTGCGTATTTTCCAGCCACGCCGGCTTCCTGCCTCATCACCTTTTGGCGAGCTCAGGCGGGCCCAGGACCACCTGACCTTGACACCGGCTCAAATAACAACTCCTCCCTTCGGGCCCGCATGCCTTCATGCCTTCATGCCTTCATGCAGAGTCAAAGCATATCTTCTGGCCTTGAACAGGTCAAATCCTTCCTCAAGACCCTCCTTCCTAACAATGATGATTCCTTGCCTAAGCAGCCCAGGTCTGGTCCTCCACATGATGATATATGATCTGCTGGACTTGTGTTTGTTCTCCAGCTCCCCACTTCAGGCCCCCCAGCTCTCAATGTCCTTATCTCAGCGCTCACACTCGCTGCAACAGGAAAGCTGATCAGTCCCAGACCACAGGCAACACAACACTCACCCAGGGGGGTCGGGGGGGGGTGTCTTCTTCTATTGCTACCCTTCTTGAGACACTGGAAAGTAGCTTCCATATGAGGAGGTGTGAACAAGTAAGGACATAAATCATGGTCCCAATATGGAAAACCGTTGCATCTAACAGAGAGCCAGATACTAGAGTCTGTGAACATTGCTCCAAAGTCAGCATTTTTTTTGTTGATTGAATGTGCACACACAAGTAAAGATGGACAGGTGCAAAGGCAGCAATATATGATCAAACAAGACGGCAGCTGGAGAAGGACTTCCCTATTCATCCCTGGAAAAAGGCGGCAGGTGAAGGGCTGACTGGAGCACTTCAGGTGCTGCCGTAAGACAAGCCATATGTGAGCTTAGGATGAACAAGGACATGATGAGGCTACTAAGACTACGGTGGCCATTAACTCTTAGCTTCTACAGCTAGGTCGCCCAAAGCGCGGCACAGGGGCCATCTGTGGTCCCTGACTCCTCTGTCATCCGCCTTAAACACCTTACAAAAACCCCCACTGAAAACAGAGATCTCATTTTCAGCCCTGATGGTGACATCCATCAACATGAGGGTGCTAACAAAAAGGAGGGGTTTTCAAATTGACTGTGTGTTGCTTTTAAAAGTGCTCCCCCTCTGGCCAACATATGAAATAACAAGTGTGTGGAAGAAATTTGAAGTGTTCCCAATAACAAGTAAATTGAAATGCTCCCCCTTTGGCCAGAATTAATGTAAACATTTCAATAAATATGTATATAGAGACAAACTGTAACAACTTGAAGTAAATAATGAAGATTAAGAACCAGGACGGTGCGGCAAAGACACAACAAACTCCCTTCTTGTCTCTCATGGACACACACCTGTTGTTGTTGACTTTGGACAAGTGACTGCACAATACATCAAGGCCGCGGAACAGAGACACACTACGGGCTTACACACACACACACACACACATCCACAAAAATATACGCCACACATACACCCCCCACCCCAAACCCAACGCCCTCAACGCAAATCCCACAGGGGTGATGAATGGATGGTCAGCACCTGAGAGCTGCAGCCAACCATCATGACCCCGAACTCCCTTCCCTCAGTTGCTAGATATCTCAAGATGTATGTTGTCATATCTACATGTGCTTTGCTATGGAGGGTTTTTTCTTCCCAGTGTAGATTGTATTTTTTTACTCTTCCTTCCCCAGCGTTGACCTTTTTTCTATCTTTTACGGGGCGACCCGTCAGCGTTCTTGTTCTGTAATCCTGTACACTGTTTGTTTGTCTAATCTTGAACAGGTTTGTGCTGAAAACAAAGTTTTGTTGTACTTGTGCAATGACAATAAAGACCTATCCTATCCTATTACAAACAAACAAAAATAAATAAATATATAAACTAAAAGCTTACCTTTTTTATATTTGCATAAGGGCTGTACGGTATACTGGTACTAGTATAGTACTGCCATATTAAGGAATCCTATTCAGTATAATACCGCCTCTGAAAAATACCAGTCCAGTGTCATTGCTGCTTTTACCAGCAGAGGAGCATGTATGGCAGCGCACACACTGAGTACTTGCAAGCAGTCACAGTGTGTAGACAGAAAAGGGAGAATGGACGCATTTTGTCCTAAAAACTGATGACTAAGGTGAAGTTCTAACACTGAAACACCCTCAGGAAGAGCTGCTTTAAAACATGCAGCTAACATCCATCTACAGTGTTTTAGCTACTTCTGAATCACTAATCCTGGTCTCCATGGTGACAAATAAGGTACATTTCTTACAAGTACCATTATCACTGGAGGACGAGGAAGAGCTAAACATGCTTCACTACACACCGTAGCTCACCAGCGTCACAATGTAAACAAACACCATGGGTGGATCTACACCTGACATCCACTGTAATGATACCAAGCATAAGAGTGTATCTAGTTGATGCTACTATGAATACATCCATATTTCTGATCATTACAAAATATTTTTTTACTTTTTTAAAAATGTATATTATGTTTATGAAGTCAGTAAATATGTCCCTGGACACATGAGGACTTTGAATATGACCAATGTATGATCCTGGAACTACTTGGTATCCACATGATCCATACCTAAATGTGTGGTATCATCCAAAACTAATGTCAAGTATCAAAGAAGAGAAGAATAAGTGATTATTACATTTGAACAGAAGTGTAGATAGAACATGTTAAAAGAGAAAATAAGCAGATATTAACAGTAAACGAACAAGTAGATTAATAATCCATTTATACAGTTTGTCCCTCATAATGTGTATAAAATAATAGGTGTATAAATGACACAATATGTTACTGCAGACTAATTAGGAGTCTTTGTTTGTTTACTTGCTACTAAAAGACAAGTTGTCTAGTATGTTCAACATTTTATTGAAGGACTAAATGACAATAATAAACATAAGTTTCATCTACACTAACATTTTGTTTGCTAAAATAAAGCCAATAATGCCATTTTTTGTGGTGCCCTTTATTTAGAAAAGTATCAAAATACATTTTGGTACCGGTACCAAAATATTGGTATGGGGACAACACTAATTTGCATAGTGTGTATATATTATTCATGTTGTAGATATACATCTTTGTATATTTAGAAAGGGTGGATGCTAGGAGGTCTCAAGTAGATCACAAATACAAGAAGGTGTGCGAGCGTGTGTGTGTGTGTGTGTGTGTGTGTGTGTGTGTGTGTGTGTGTGTGTGTGTGTGTGTGTGTGTGTGTGTGTGTGTGCAAGGAGGATTTGCAAGCTAGAAAAAGAGAGAAAGTACAAACCCCGTTTCCATATGAGTTGGGAAATGGTGTTAGATGTAAATATAAACAGAATACAATGATTTGCGAATCCTTTTCAAGCCATATTCAGTTGAATATGCTACAAAGACAACATATTTCATGTTCAAACTCATAAACTTTATTTTTTTTTGCAAATAATTATTAACTTAGAATTTCATGGCTGCAACACGTGCCAAAGTAGTTGGGTAAAATGTCATCAGTTTGAACATGAAATATGTTGTCTTTGTAGCATATTCAACTGAATATGGCTTGAAAAGGATTTGCAAATCATTGTATTCTGTTTATATTTACATCTAACACAATTTCCCAACTCATATGGAAACAGGGTTTGTAGTTGGAGTCACCCCACCTAAGCTCAGCTCAGCTCATGTTTACACATCATGATAAAACGGGCCCAAAACATGTTGTGTGTTTTGACATCCAACATCGGGGCTGGAAAGTGACGCTGTGCTTGGCCTTGTGTGTGTGTGTGTGTGTGTGTATGTGTGTGTGTGTGTGTGTGTGTGAATGTGTGTGTGTGTGTGTGTGTGTGTGTGTGTGTGCGTGCGTGTGTGTGTGTGAGTGTGTGTGCGAATGTGTGTTAGTGTGTGTGAATGTGTGTGTGTGTGTGTGAATGTGTGTGTGTGTGTGTGTGTGTGTGTGTGTGTGAATGTGTGTGTGTGTGTGTGTGTGAATGTGTGTCTGTGAGTGTGTGTGTGTGTGTGTGTGTGTGTGAATGTGTGTGTGTTAGTGTGTGTGTGTGTGTGTGTGTGTGTGTGTGTGAATGTGTAAATAGTGTCAAAGTGCTTTGGGCTCCTTAAAGGGTTATAAAAATGCTATACAAGTCCAACTATTTACCATTTATTTATTTGATCATTTCTATGTTTGATCACACAGTCATGTGACTTAGAGTAGTCAGTGTACAGCGTGCAGACTTAGTGAGCAGCTGTTATTGTGTCAACAGTGAGTAGCAGACACCCTGCCACTCAACTTACAAACACCTAATCGTACAAACTTTGATGCACGAAGCACAGGTCAAATTGAAATATGCTTTTTTTGTTGCAAACATTTCATCAACTAATGGGTTGCCTTGTAGAGCAGCCACTCTGTGCTCGGCAGCACATCCATTGTGGGCGGGCTAATCGATCTGTGGGCTTATTTAGTCCCTCTCGCTACTTAGGCTGATTGCTACTTTCTGTCCTTCTGAAGTCTTTATAGCCTTTCTCCAGCGAGCTCAGTAGGAGTCTAAAGAAAGCCATGGAAAAGTGACATCTGGTCTTAAACATTCAGTAAGTATCCACAGCGATTCTCCCATTGTATATACACATACATATACATATACACATATATACACACACACACATATATATATATATATGTAGGTGTGGGAATAAATCACAAGACTACTTCATCTCTACAGAAGTGTTTCATGAGGGGTTCCCTCAATCATCAGGAGATTTTAATGGAAGCATTCACATACAATGGTTTATATAGAACACAGAGTGGGTGGGTACAAGCAGGCGTAGGGTGTGGTGATTGGCTCATGTGTTACCTAGGAGGTGTTTCCGTCTGTGGCGGCATGTTGAAATGATTTCACTGCGCTTGTTGAGGGATGACAGGTCTGGGTGATATATAATTAACAGTTTCTCTTTGAAGCATAGGTTGCATCTTTTATTACCACTGTTGTAAGGTGTGCTGGATGCAAGAATTTGCCATGTTATTGAATATTCAACATTATTGTCTTTGAGGTTCCAAATGTGTTTGCTGAGTTCTGTAGAATTCTGCAAAGTCTGGTTTCTAAAGGAGGCCTTGTGATTATTCCATCTTGTTTTGAACGCTCCTTCGGTTAATCCTATGTACGTGTCGGATGTGTTAATGTCCTTGCGTGTTACCTTTGCTTGGTAAACGACTGATGTCTGTAAGCACCCTCCGTTGAAAACAAGATGGAATAATCACAACGCCTCCTTTATATATTATATATATACATATATGCATCATGTTTTACCACTTGTCCCTCTCAGGGTCGCAGGGGTGGTGGAGCCTATCCCAGCTTAATATGGGCGGAAGGCGGCGTACACCCTGGACAAGTTGCCACCTCATCACAGGGCCAACACAGATAGACAACATTCACACACTAGGGACCATTTAGTGTTGCCAATCAACCTATCCCCAGGTGCATGTCTTTGGAGGTGGGAGGGGCCTATCCCCAGGTGCATGTCTTTGGAGGTGGGAGGGGCCTATCCCCAGGTGCATGTCTTTGGAGGTGGGAGGGGCCTATCCCCAGGTGCATGTCTTTGGAGGTGGGAGGGGCCTATCCCCAGGTGCATGTCTTTGGAGGTGGGAGGAGCCTATCCCCAGGTGCATGTCTTTGGAGGTGGGAGGGGCCTATCCCCAGGTGCATGTCTTTGGAGGTGGGAGGGGCCTATCCAGACATTCTACATCTTTTTACACCTTTATCATCAAAAGTCTATTTGCCGTTATGTGCACTCATGTTTTTGATGACCCCCCCCTCTCTCTCTCTCTCTTACTCTCCCTCTCTCCCAGCAGCACACGGCTGGGAGTTGAATGACAGTTATTTGCTGCCCCCGCTTCCTGTCTGCCAAGCCAGCACAGCACAGATGCTTATTGGCACTTGCAAGCACGAGCTGCTGGAGCTGCTGGAGGCTCAGCAGGCATTTAGCACCTGGCTGATTGCTGGACTGGACAATGTAATCACAGCGGCTCAATCACCGTCCCAACATGAGGCCCCCATATTCCCCGAGCAGGGCCACGCTCCCGGGGGCCACGTGCCCTCAGCGCTCCCCCCCCCCCCCCCCCTCCGCTTGCCCTTTGTGTTTCTTCTCAGGCACGGCGCCCGCCTGACTTCCTGTTATGTGGACATTTCCAGTACGAGGCACACAGTGGAGGGATGAAGCCTTGAGGAAGTCCAAGAGAGGAAGATTCACTCTTTGGCAAGGCAGCGGTTGGCTGGTGATGCGTTGGTGGGCACGTAAATGCAGTGGTGTGTGTAATTGCAGCAAAAAGCATCATCAGTATCCTCTCGGAGGCTGCAGACATTACCACAAACCTGCTGGACTCTCATCATACTCACTTCTTGGCATTATGGAGGAATATCTTTATTTTTATTGCAGCATTTGGGTAAAGTTTGGATTCTAACATGATGATAGAGGCTTTATTTAAGCAGCTAAACTAGATTGAGACACATTCTTCTGTTTATGAACCAATTCAAACTGGGACTTGACACCAGATGATCTCTGAAAAGAAAATCTACTAAGATCTTAATAAAAATTGCTCAATAGCGTGTACAAACTATAAAATAAGTGCTTTGCCGGTGATGTGCTGAGACTGCCTGTGGAATTGAAACAACAGCAAAAGTGCCTCACCATTTAAATGAAGATTCTGTGTGTAGAACATCAGGGTGCACAAATAAATCACAGTTTGTGTTCGTCCTGATTCTACATCAATTCCAAATTTTAAAGAAATCCATTTGAATAGGATATATATACCGAATTTTTCAGACTGTAAGGCGTACTTAAAATAATAAGTAAAATTCATAATAACATGTAATATATACATGATGTAAGTATATATGTAGTATCTAGTAACATTCATAATAACATGTAATATATACATGATGTAAGTATATACGTAGTATCTAGTAACATTCATAATAACATGTAATATATACATGATGTAAGTATATACGTAGTATCTAGTAACATTCATAATAACATGTAATATATACATGATGTAAGTATATAAGTAGTATCTAGTAACATTCATAACAACATGTAATATATACATGATGTAAGTATATACGTAGTATCTAGTAACATTCATAATAACATGTAATATATACATGATGTAAGTATATATGTAATATCTAGTAACATTCATAATAACATGTAATATATACATGATGTAAGTATATATGTAGTATCTAGTAACATTCATAATAACATGTAATATATACATGATGTGAGTATATATGTCATGTAGTAACATTCATAATAACATGTAATATATACATGATGTAAGTATATATGTAGTATCTAGTAACATTCATAATAACATGTAATATATACATGATGTAAGTATATTAGTATTATCTAGTAACATTCATAATAACATGTAATATATACATGATGTAAGTGTATATGTAGTATCTAGTAACATTCATAATAACATGTAATATATACATGATGTAAGTGCACTTCCTCTTTAAGGTGTGTGCCAAAGGTCCTGGTGATTTGGCGAAACACCCAGCAGTGAAAGAAATACAGGACAGTAATGGCGGGCGGTGTTGTAGGTGTCAGTGTGGGGCCAGGATCAGGACATACCATCATCATGGTAGTGGTGGTGTTGTAGGTGTCAGTGTGGGGCCAGGATCAGGACATACCATCATCATGGTAGTGGTGGTGTTGTAGGTGTCAGTGTGGGGCCAGGATCAGGACATACCACCATCATGGTAGTGGTGGTGTTGTAGGTGTCAGTGTGGGGCCAGGATCAGGACATACCATCATCATGGTAGTGGTGGTGTTGTAGGTGTCAGTGTGGGGCCAGGATCAGGACATACCATCATGGTAGTGGTGGTGTTGTAGGTGTCAGTGTGGGGCCAGGATCAGGACATACCATCATCATGGTAGTGGTGGTGTTGTAGGTGTCAGTGTGGGGCCAGGATCAGGACATACCACCATCATGGTAGTGGTGGTGTTGTAGGTGTCAGTGTGGGGCCAGGATCAGGACATACCATCATCATGGTAGTGGTGGTGTTGTAGGTGTCAGTGTGGGGCCAGGATCAGGACATACCATCATGGTAGTGGTGGTGTTGTAGGTGTCAGTGTGGGGCCAGGATCAGGACATACCATCATCATGGTAGTGGTGGTGTTGTAGGTGTCAGTGTGGGGCCAGGATCAGGACATACCATCATCATGGTAGTGGTGGTGTTGTAGGTGTCAGTGTGGGGCCAGGATCAGGCCATACCATCATGGTAGTGGTGGTGTTGTAGGTGTCAGTGTGGGGCCAGGATCAGGACATACCATCATCATGGTAGTGGTGGTGTTGTAGGTGTCAGTGTGGGGCCAGGATCAGGCCATACCATCATGGTAGTGGTGGTGTTGTAGGTGTCAGTGTGGGGCCAGGATCAGGACATACCATCATCATGGTAGTGGTGGTGTTGTAGGTGTCAGTGTGGGGCCAGGATCAGGACATACCATCATCATGGTAGTGGTGGTGTTGTAGGTGTCAGTGTGGGGCCAGGATCAGGACATACCATCATCATGGTAGTGGTGGTGTTGTAGGTGTCAGTGTGGGGCCAGGATCAGGCCATACCATCATGGTAGTGGTGGTGTTGTAGGTGTCAGTGTGGGGCCAGGATCAGGACATACCATCATCATGGTAGTGGTGGTGTTGTAGGTGTCAGTGTGGGGCCAGGATCAGGACATACCACCATCATGGTAGTGGTGGTGTTGTAGGTGTCAGTGTGGGGCCAGGATCAGGACATACCATCATCATGGTAGTGGTGGTGTTGTAGGTGTCAGTGTGGGGCCAGGATCAGGACATACCATCATCATGGTAGTGGTGGTGTTGTAGGTGTCAGTGTGGGGCCAGGATCAGGACATACCATCATCATGGTAGTGGTGGTGTTGTAGGTGTCAGTGTGGGGCCAGGATCAGGACATACCATCATCATGGTAGTGGTGGTGTTGTAGGTGTCAGTGTGGGGCCAGGATCAGGACATACCATCATCATGGTAGTGGTGGTGTTGTAGGTGTCAGTGTGGGGCCAGGATCAGGACATACCATCATCATGGTAGTGGTGGTGTTGTAGGTGTCAGTGTGGGGCCAGGATCAGGACATACCACCATCATGGTAGTGGTGGTGTTGTAGGTGTCAGTGTGGGGCCAGGATCAGGACATACCATCATCATGGTAGTGGTGGTGTTGTAGGTGTCAGTGTGGGGCCAGGATCAGGACATACCATCATCATGGTAGTGGTGGTGTTGTAGGTGTCAGTGTGGGGCCAGGATCAGGACATACCATCATGGTAGTGGTGGTGTTGTAGGTGTCAGTGTGGGGCCAGGATCAGGACATACCATCATGGTAGTGGTGGTGTTGTAGGTGTCAGTGTGGGGCCAGGATCAGGACATACCATCATCATGGTAGTGGTGGTGTTGTAGGTGTCAGTGTGGGGCCAGGATCAGGACATACCATCATCATGGTAGTGGTGGTGTTGTAGGTGTCAGTGTGGGGCCAGGATCAGGACATACCATCATCATGGTAGTGGTGGTGTTGTAGGTGTCAGTGTGGGGCCAGGATCAGGACATACCATCATCATGGTAGTGGTGGTGTTGTAGGTGTCAGTGTGGGGCCAGGATCAGGACATACCATCATCATGGTAGTGGTGGTGTTGTAGGTGTCAGTGTGGGGCCAGGATCAGGCCATACCATCATGGTAGTGGTGGTGTTGTAGGTGTCAGTGTGGGGCCAGGATCAGGACATACCATCATCATGGTAGTGGTGGTGTTGTAGGTGTCAGTGTGGGGCCAGGATCAGGACATACCATCATCATGGTAGTGGTGGTGTTGTAGGTGTCAGTGTGGGGCCAGGATCAGGACATACCACCATCATGGTAGTGGTGGTGTTGTAGGTGTCAGTGTGGGGCCAGGATCAGGACATACCATCATCATGGTAGTGGTGGTGTTGTAGGTGTCAGTGTGGGGCCAGGATCAGGACATACCATCATCATGGTAGTGGTGGTGTTGTAGGTGTCAGTGTGGGGCCAGGATCAGGACATACCATCATCATGGTAGTGGTGGTGTTGTAGGTGTCAGTGTGGGGCCAGGATCAGGACATACCATCATCATGGTAGTGGTGGTGTTGTAGGTGTCAGTGTGGGGCCAGGATCAGGACATACCATCATCATGGTAGTGGTGGTGTTGTACGGCCCGATCAGGCCACACCCTCATCCTTCCACACGGCCCCGCCCCTCCAAAGTGCCACAGCACAGGTGTGGCCCAGGTTGACCAGCTGCTAAATGCTGCAGGAAGTAAGAGAGCAGGTGACCCAGCAGCCTGGTGGACACGCCCACACTCAAAGGCTCTTTTTTATCTGCTGATGTTGCAAGTCATGTCCAGCAGGATGGACGTTATATGTCACATTTCATCTGCTGATGCAGACCAGGAAGTAAACAAACAAAGACTCCTAATTAGTCTGCAGTAACATATTGTGTCATTTCTACACCTATTATTTTATACACATTATGAGGGACAAACTGTAAAAAATGATTATTAAACTACTTGTTCGTTTACTGTTAATATCTGCTTATTTTCTATTTTAACATGTTCTATCTACACTTCTGTTCAAATGTAATAAGCACTTATTCTTCTCTTCTTTGATACTTGACATTAGTTTTGGATGATACCACACATTTAGGTATGGATCATGTGGATACCAAGTAGTTCCAGGATCATACAATGAAATGTAATACCTAATAAACTAATAATATGGTTAAGAAATACTGATGTAAAGGGTAGGTGTCGCACTGTTTTCTCTTTTAACATGTTCTATCTACACTTCTGTTCAAATGTAATAATCACTTATTCTTCTCTTCTTTGATACTTGACATTAGTTTTGGATGATACCACACATTTAGGTATGGATCATGTGGATACCAAGTAGTTCCAGGATCATACATTGGTCATATTCAAAGTCCTCATGTGTCCAGGGACATATTTACTGACTTTATAAACATAATATACATTTCTTTTTTTAAAGAAAAAAGATTTTGTGACGATTAAAAAATACTGATGTTATCTTTGTAGTATCGACTACTTACACTCATATACTTGGTATCATCACAGTGGATGTCAGGTGTAGATCCACACATGGCATTTGTTTACATTTTAATGCTACTGTATCCTCCTACGGTGTGTAGTGAAGCATGTTTAGCTATTCCTCGTCCTGCAGTGATAATGGTACTTGTATAAAACGTACTTTATTTGTCACCATGGAGACCAGGATTAGTGATTTAGAAGTAGCTAAAACACTGTGGAGGGATGTTAGCTGCATGTGTTAAAGCAGCTCTTCCTGAGGGTGTTTCAGTGTTAGAACTTCACCTTTATCTTGACTTTTTACAGCAAAATGCGTCCATTCTCCCTTTTCTGTCTACACACTGTGTCTGCTTGCAAGTACTCAGTGTGTGTGCGCTGCCATACATGCTCCTCTGCTGGTAAAAGCAGCGAGGTGAGCAGGTGACGACGATGGTGAGGGTGGCGGGGTGTCTGATCGGTTCTTTTTAGAGGCGGTATAGTACTGAATATGATTCATTAGTGTTGCAGTACTATACTAGTAGCGGTATAGCGTACAGCCCTACATGTCACCCACACCTCTGTTTTTGCACGCCACACTTTTCCTCAGCAGAAGTTCAGGTAAGGATCTTCCCCGTGGATAAAATGTGAGCGTGAAGCAGGTGAGAGCTGAACAAAACATCGCTTTTACTTGCTGGCATGAGCTTGGAGCTTCAATTAAAGATAACTTTGTTGTTCCCATCCTTGGAAGGAGGAACGTGAGTGTGAAGGATAGTGCTGAGAAGAAAAAGGAGATGATATTTGGATTGAATTCAAGCAAGAAGTCATGGCACTGGCGTGATGAGGAGCAGCCAAAAGGGCCACAACAGGATGTGTAATAGTCTACATGTCCAACACTTCCTCCATCAATGCTTGTGTGTGCCAGCAGTGACATCATCCAGTGGCTCACCAAATCATTTTCTGTTTTTTATTTTACTATATTCAAACACAGTGTTACTGTTCAAATTGTGTATGATGTTAGAGTTGACAACAATATAAAATATACTTGCTAAATAAAACTCCTGCCCTGTTTTAATGATTACTTGGGCCTATATTTTAATGTTGGTCATTATGATTGTAGACCTGGAGCCACATTTTTCTGAGGTGGTGCTTGCTGAAAAACTGCTTTACATAACATGTTTTATAGAGCATCAAGCATGGAGTGAGAGTTTAATCATTTATAAACATGCTCTTGGCACAGCTAAAACTAATTACTACTCCAATTTTATCAATACACCTCAAAAGTGTTACACAAGGACTTGGACTTTGGTTGTTTCTCCGACGCAGAGGGAATTTGGAACGAGTCAGGCGTGAACGTGAGTACATGTTTAATTTATTTATAAACAAACAAACTACAAAAAGGCAAACAAAGGACACGCACGATGGCGGAGACCAATAACTAGACTACTCAAAACAAAACTAGCACAATGGCATGACTATAGACGTGAAACAAAAACTTGCACTGTGGCATAAATAACAAAAACTTACGTGGCATGAGCGGAAGGAAGGGAAACTAGGCATGGCATGGCATGGCATGGCATGGAGGAATATGAGGGATCTGTGAAGTTGCCAGGACGAGAACAGAAACAGAATGGTTTAAATAATGACTATGATGATGATTACTAACAGGTATGAGGCTGAGGACAGGGGCGTGACTTGGAGGCCAGGTGGAAACTAATGAGTAACTATGGAAACAAAGCAAACCAGGAAGTGCAAAACGCAAGAAATGAATGTCCAAAAAAAGCAAAACATAACATGACCAAACATAACAAAACACAACATAGTCCATAGTCGTGACAAGAGGATCCTAAATATTTGTTCAGTACAGTAGCACGGCTAATCCAACAAGGGACTCATCCCAGTAGCTCCGCCCACTCAACTGAATTCTTTAATAAGAAAAGTGAAGTCATTAGAAAGGAGATTAAAGACAACACGTCACAGCTCCATCTTAACAGATACAAATGTACATACCACGGACATTGCCTTCCAAAATAATCTCTCTCTTTTTGAGGAAATAACATTAGAGGAACTCCTGCGTCGTGTAAATGGGATAAAAAAACAACATCCTCGGATAATTATCAAGGAACTGTTTGTATCATTAGGTCCATCAGTGCTAAATATTAAAAACTTAGTACTTTCCTCAGGCACTGTTCCCCTAGGATTAAAAAAAGCGGTTATTCATCCTCTCCTTAAAAGACCTAACCTCCATCCTGACCACATGGTAAACTAACAACCGGTATCCCACCTTCCCTTTATCTCGAAAATCCTTGAAAAAATTGTTGCATGGCAGCAAAACGAACACTTAGCATCTAACAATCTCTGTGAAGCCTTTCAGTCCGGTTTCAGGGCAAATCACTCTACGGAGACAGCCCTCGCAAAAATGACTAATAATCTATCGCAAACGATGGATGCTGATGCGTCATCTATGTTGCTGCTCCTCCATCTTAGCGCTGCTTTCCATACCCTCCATCATAATATTTTAATAGCACGTATCAAAACATGTGTTGGTATGTCCGACTTAGCCCTGTCTTGGTTTAACTCTGATCTTACTGATAGGATGCAGTGTGTCTCCAATAACAATGTGACCTTGTATTATGTATTTTTTAACACTGTAACTAAATGCAAGCATTTTGAAGCAAGACCAGCATTTTTAGAGTATAATAAGTCTCTTAATATTTTTAATAACATTGTTATTAAGAAGCTAACCAATAATAAATCAAATACTTCTTACCATTAATGTGACTTCTTGATCAGGTGCGGTAGAAAAAGCATGGATGGATTAAAATGCACGAGAATGTTTAATATTTTGAACATTATTTTTAACTGTGATTACCTGTGGAATTATTCATTACTTGCGATGTTAAGCAATGTCAGCTAAGATTTATCTGAGAGTCAGATGTGGTCATCAATTGAGCCACATCTGGCTGGAGAGCCATAGGTTCCCTACTCCTGCTTTATTGTATTGTTTTTAAAACAATATTTCTGATCTGAAAAGTGTTTTTCTTTGTAAAAGGCATGTTAAAATTGTGCACGGATTGAATTCAGTCCAATGGAGACCCAAGTCCTCAACTGTAGTTGCTAGCATTCCTTCTTCTGACTCGTGCAGTTAATGCTTTGTTTCCCCGTTTCCATGTGGACTTGAAGCTAGCACTAGAGTGTTTGCTGCTGTGCTGAGAGCAGACATGTCCATCACAGAGACAGAGTCCATTATCAAAGACCTTTAGTCATGTTGGCTCAAATGTTTTGCCGTGTAAATTCAAGGCGTCTGTCCATCCCGGCCTCAGACCAGGTGAAAGACTGCGGCAGGTAATAATAAGACCAGCGCTCCCGGCTGTCACATGAAGACCTCCAGGCGACAGACTCAAGTTGGCTTGGCATGATGGAAAAGGTCACTTCCTGACTCCTTTCTTCCATTAGGAGGCCTGCATCAGAAAGTGAGGCGTTCAAGTTTGGAGCGGCATAGCTCGGTTGGTAGAGTGGCCGTGCCAGCAACTTGAGGGTTGCAGGTTCGATCCCAGCTTGCAGCATCCTAGTCACTGCCGTTGTGTCCTTGGGCAAGACACTTTACCCACCTGCTCCCAGTGCCACCCACACTGCTTTAAATGTAACTTAGATATTGGCTTTCACTATGTAAAGTGCTTTGAGTCACTTGAGAAAAGCGCTATATAAATACAATTCACTTCACTTCACTTCACTTCAAGTACACTTGCCAACAAGCCCAGCCAGAAGGTGAGGCGTTCAAGTGCACTTGCCAACAATCCCAGCCAGAAGGTGAGGCGTTCAAGTGCACTTGCCAACAACCCCAGCCAGAAGGTGAGGCGTTCAAGTGCACTTGCCAACAAGCCTAGCCAGAAGGTGAGGCGTTCAAGTGCACTTGCCAACAAGCCCAGCCAAAAGGTGAGGCGTTCAAGTGCACTTGCCAACAAGCCTAGCCAGAAGGTGAGGCGTTCAAGTGCACTTGCCAACAAGCCCAGCCAGAAGGTGAGGCGTTCAAGTGCACTTGCCAACAAGCCCAGCCAGAAGGTGAGGCGTTCAAGTGCACTTGCCAACAAGCCCAGCCAGAAGGTGAGGCGTTCAAGTGCACTTGCAAACAAGCCTAGCCAGAAGGTGAGGCGTTCAAGTACAATTGATAACAAGCCCAGCCAGAAGGTGAGGCGTTCAAGTGCACTTGCCAACAAGCCCAGCCAGAAGGTGAGGCGTTCAAGTGCACTTGCCAACAAGCCTAGCCAGAAGGTGAGGCGTTCAAGTGCACTTGCCAACAAGCCCAGCCAGAAGGTGAGGCGTTCAAGTGCACTTGCCAACAAGCCCAGCCAGAAGGTGAGGCGTTCAAGTGCACTTGCAAACAAGCCTAGCCAGAAGGTGAGGCGTTCAAGTACAATTGATAACAAGCCCAGCCAGAAGGTGAGGCGTTCAAGTGCACTTGCCAACAAGCCCAGCCAGAAGGTGAGGCGTTCAAGTGCACTTGCCAACAAGCCCAGCCAGAAGGTGAGGCGTTCAAGTGCACTTGCCAACAAGTCCAGCCCGTTCGGACCTGAGTGTCGGCGCCCAGGACAGCTGCCAGCCTGGCCTTTGCATTGTGTTGGTCTGCTGGGTCTTGGTGACAGATGCGTTCAAGGCATCTTTCTGAATGCATTATGGGAAATGAAAATGGAGGCGTTTCCTCGGGTGCACAAACTGCACCTTGATCTGGGCTTTTGCTAACCCTGCTAGCTTTGCTATTGTTCACCACGTCAACACAGCTGCTACAAACAACACAGCTGCTACAAACAACACAGCTGCTACAAACAACACAGCTGCTACAAACAACACAGCTGCTACAAACAACACAGCTGCTACAAACAACACAGCTGCTACAAACAACACAGCTGCTACAAACAACACAGCTGCTACAAACAACACAGCTGCTACAAACAACACAACTGCTACAAACAACACAGCTGCTACAAACAACACACCTGCTACAAACAACACACCTGCTACAAACAACACAGCTGCTACAAACAACACAGCTGCTACAAACAACACAGCTGCTACAAACAACACAGCTGCTACAAACAACACACCTGCTACAAACAACACACCTGCTACAAACAACACAGCTGCTACAAACAACACAGCTGCTACAAACAACACAGCTGCTACAAACAACACAGCTGCTACAAACAACACAGCTGCTACAAACAACACAGCTGCTACAAACAACACAGCTGCTACAAACAACACAGCTGCTACAAACAACACAGCTGCTACAAACAACACAGCTGCTACAAACAACACAGCTGCTACAAACAACACAGCTGCTACAAACAACACAGCTGCTACAAACAACACAGCTGCTACAAACAACACACCTGCTACAAACAACACAGCTGCTACAAACAACACAGCTGCTACAAACAACACAGCTGCTACAAACAACACAGCTGCTACAAACAACACAGCTGCTACAAACAACACACCTGCTACAAACAACACACCTGCTACAAACAACACAGCTGCTACAAACAACACAGCTGCTACAAACAACACAGCTGCTACAAACAACACAGCTGCTACAAACAACACAGCTGCTACAAACAACACAGCTGCTACAAACAACACAGCTGCTACAAACAACACACCTGCTACAAACAACACACCTGCTACAAACAACACAGCTGCTACAAACAACACAGCTGCTACAAACAACACACCTGCTACAAACAACACACCTGCTACAAACAACACAGCTGCTACAAACAACACAGCTGCTACAAACAACACAGCTGCTACAAACAACACAGCTGCTACAAACAACACAGCCGCTACAAACAACACAGCTGCTACAAACAACACACCTGCTACAAACAACACAGCTGCTACAAACAACACACCTGCTACAAACAACACACCTGCTACAAACAACACACCTGCTACAAACAACACAGCTGCTACAAACAACACAGCTGCTACAAACAACACAGCTGCTACAAACAACACAGCTGCTACAAACAACACAGCCGCTACAAACAACACAGGCTCCTTAGGACCTTTGTAGCCATCATTTATCATCAATAGGGTTCTTGCTCAAATAGACATTCAGGCCTAAAATGTTGTTTATGTTATTTGGTGAAATACTTTAACATAAAATAAATCTCTTATCTAAACAAGGACCTGTTATCCACTAGCATTGTAGTCCAAGACTGTGATCAATAAGTCTATGATCTTGTTGTGGGCCAGCCTGGATCCTACATGCACATCCGTCCTATGTCTGATACAAAGTACGGTATAGTTCTCATTAGGGTTCTACGCTGTACTGGTACTAGTATAGTACCGCGATACTAATGAATCATATTCAGTACTATACCGCCTCTAAAAAGTATCAGTACCAGGCATCAAATCACACTGTTTTACAAGAACTGGTGCCTGGGAGGACCAGCGGGATTCAGTCGGTGCTAAAAAAGTACCAAGTCTTTTTTTTTTTTACACGTCAGTATGAGTGTGTTGAATAAATTCTGTTGTTTGTCTTTACACTGTTGACATAATCATTGAAGTAGAAAGTATCAGTCTGGTACTGACTGTTAGTGTAGTTCCAATCAGGAGCTCATTTCAGCCTCGTCAGGCTGCCCCCTTGTGGTGAGTAGTAATACGCAAAAGAAAGGTGAAGTTACGTCTTCAGGTTTGTTTATTTATTAGGGACCGAATGTCCCTTTGGCACAGAGGACCCTCTTGAATTTCTAGTGTTTCATTCTTTCTTTCTTTATTATTATTCCGCAGCTTTGAGCTGTAATTTGACCCCCTTAACATGCTTCAAAACTCACCAAATTTGACACACACATCAGGACTGGCGAACATAGCCATTTAATCAAAAAACTTAACCCCAAAACTAAAAATTGCGCTCTATGGCCCCCTAGGAAGAAAACAGACGGACTGCCTGTAAGTTCCACTAGGAATGTCGTGGCGACATGAAACAAAACCTCTATGTAGGTCTCACATAGACCTTAGATTTCAGACACTGACATCCTTCAGCAAAAATCAACAGGAAGTTTGCAATTCCCCCTTCCAAACAAAAGTTTTGTAAAAACACTCACCTTTGTCTCTTTGAGCTGTAATTTGACCCCCTTAACATGCGTCAAAACTCCCCAAACTGGACACACACATCAGGACTGGCGAAAATTGCAATCTAATCCAAAAACCTAACCCCAAAACTCAAAATTGCGCTCTAGCGCCCCCTAGGAATTAAAACACAGATAAAACTGCTCCGAGGAAGAAAACACATGAAACAAAAACCTCTATGTAGGTCTCACTTAGACCTACATTTCGTGTACTGACAACCCCGAGCAAAAACCAACAGGAAGTTTGCAATGCCCCCTTCAAAACAAAAGTTTAATAAAAAAATGGTAACCTTTCTTCAAACATTATCTCCTCTGAGCGTGTTTGTCGTGTCGGCTTCAAACTACCACAGGAGAGAGATTGAACGCTTCTGATTAAAAGTTAATGAAAGAGTTTTAATTACTGCTACGGTTTTGATTTTATCAGCCTTCAAAGAACCGCTGTGCTGAAAACCATTTCAAAGATGGCCGACGTGCGCAGACACTGTGAGGGAGACCATTTTTTTGTTTTGTTTTTCTGCTCGCATAGATCTCACACGGAAGAACTGTAAATCAAGTCACCTAAATTGTGATTTCCTGTATCACACATTTCTTTAGACACACACACACACACACACACACTGTGATAGCAAAATGACTTATACTCGTTTAAATAGATGATGTTCTTTGAACGGGTCGCCGAAAGTAGTTTATTAGGCTTAGTAATGTGGAGTCTTGCAAGAGACATCTAATCTGATCAAGCTCTGTCTCCTGTGTCTTTGATGTGACATGTGGACTTTAGTTGACCGGGCATATGTGTTATCTATTTCTGACCCCCCCCCTTCTGGACAAACGACACCCCCTCCTCTTCACAGGACTTTGGAAATTCTTTTACTGGGGTACTGTATGTTAATGAGCGTGGAGAGTGGGACTTCTGAGAATGTATAATTGTCATGACATATCCTAAAAGAGGCAGAACAAGCTGGAACGAATGGATGTGTCGTTCTGGTTTGGTCTCGCTTTGCAAAGCTTGTTTTTATTTCTTTGTTACTTTAATGAATCATTTTAAAGCTATTTGTCACTAAAGGATCGTCTTTAAGAAATTTCCACGACAACTCACACACACACACACACACACACACACACACACACACAGATTGAGATATGTAGTGTATTTGCAAAGTGTTTTACTACAATATTGCGTCCATTAAGTTGAAGCGCTGCAAGTACAAAACCAAAAAGGTGAGACGGGACATGTCAGTCCATCTGTTTGGGCGGCGGAGACGAGGATTGAGGAGGAGGAGGACGCTCAATAAGCAAAGACTTGCTGAGGTTTGAGCGGCGGTGGGGAATACCATCTCAATGTCCTGATGGCCTCTGGGGATTGGAACATACAAGCGAGAATGTTAGCCAGCCACTTAAAGGTTAAACCAGACGACTGACACTGAGTTGTCCCGGCGGGGATGAAAGGCACAACCTATAAAACGTGGACTTATTGATGGCACCTTTGGTCTTGAGGTAGCAAAGGTTGAGCTAGTAAAGGTCGATCAATAGGCAAAGGGGAATAATCGCTGGAATGTCACTCACAATTGCAGTTTAGCATTGACTGGTTTGAGTTTAAACAAACCCCAACAGGTACCAACAGGCACCAACAGGTACCAACAGGTACCACGGTCGAGGGCTTCCCTCAGTGACCATTTCATGTCTTTGCTGCCTGTGTTGGCTCAAGCAGAGGCATTGGAAGCTCAAATAGCAGGAAAACATGGACATACATCAGGATCTTTACTTTTATTGAAGTGCAAGAGAGAACTGTTTGAAAAACTGGCTCGCAAGTCCGAGGTACTGAAACACTGGAAGTCGGTTCCGAACAAGAACCGGTTTTTGATTTCCATCCCTTGTTATAAATCACCGTTTTACCATCATTTGAATTGAAAAGGGTAATAATAACCCTGGGGAGTCTTAATGCGGTTTATCGGGACATTCCTACTCAGACTAGAATCATACAGTCAAAATCTGGAGTTGTTGCATCCCGACAAGTGTTGTACGGTATATCACTACTAGTATAGTACCACGATACTAATGAATCATATCCGGTACTATAACGCCTCTAAAAAGTACATCGTAGCTCACCACCGTCACAATGTAAACAAATGACATGGGTGGATCTACACCTGACATCCACTGTAATGATACCAACCACAAGAGCGTATCTAGTCAATACTACTATGATTACGTCGATATTTTTTGGAATCACAACATCTTCTTTCATTTTTTTGAAAATTCATATAATGTTTATAAAGTCAGTAAATATGTCCCTGGACACACGAGGACTTAGAATATGACCAATGTATGATCCTGGAACTACTTGGTATCCACATGATCCACACCTAAATGTGCGGTATCATCCAAAACTAATGTCAAGTATCAAAGAAGAGAATAATAAGTAATTATTACATTTGAACAGAAGTGTAGATAGAACATGTTAAAACAGAAAACAGTGTGACACCTACCCTTTACATCAGTATTTCTTAACCATATTATTATTAGTGTATTAGGTACTACATTTCATTGTATGATTCTGTAACTACTTGGTATCGACATGATCCATACTTAAATGTGTGGTATCATCCAAAACTAATGTCAAGTATCAAAGAAGAGAAGAATAAGTGAAGTGAAGTGAATTATATTTATATAGCGCTTTTCTCTAGTGACTCAAAGCACTTTACATTGTGGAACCCAATATCTAAGTTAGATTTTCAAACCATTCAGCAGAAAATGGGGTGTTTCAAGACAATTCACCTTCCTACAGACAACATATTTGATAATTGTGTTAATAATCAAATATAAAGTTAGTAAACAGGTGAGAGTAAGAAGTAAACAAACAAAAAAGTGATTATTACATTTGAACAGAAGTGTAGATAGAAGAGAAATTAAGTAGATATTAACAGTAAGTGAACAAAAAGACAATAATAATCAATTTTTACAGTTTGTCCCTCATAATGTGTATAAAATAATAGGTGTATAAATGACACAATATGTTACTGCAGACTAATTAGGAGTCTTTGTTTGTTTACTTGCTACTAAAAGACAAGTTGTCTAGTATGTTCAACATTTTATTGAAGGACTACCCCAAAAGGGAATAAGCGGTAGAAAATGGATGGATGGATGGATGGACTAAATGACAATAATAAACATAAGTTTCATCTACACTAACATTTCTTGTTAAATTAAAGACAATAATGACATTTTTTGTTGTTCCCTTTATTTAGAAAAGTATGGAAATACATTTTGGTAGCGGTGCCAAAATATTGGTGACTAAGTCCTGAGTAGCAGAGCAACACCAAGCTGCGAGGGACTGAATGTTGTGTTGTGCTGTGTTGTGCTGTGTTGTGTTGTGTTGTGCTGTGCTGTGTTGGGTTGTGTTGTGTTGTGCTGTGTTGTGTTGTGTTGTGTTGTGTTGTGCTGTGCTGTGTTGTGTTGTGTTGTGTTTGGTTGTGCTGTGTTGTGTTGTGTTGTGCTGTGTTGTGTTGGGTTGTGTTGGGTTGTGCTGTGTTGTGTTGTGTTGTGTTGTGTTTGGTTGTACTGTGTTGTGCTGTGTTGTGTTGTGTTGTGTTGTGCTGTGTTGTGTTGTGTTGTGTGGTGTTGTGTTGTGTTGTGCTGTGTGGTGTTGTGTTGGGTTGTGTTGTGTTGTGTTTGGTTGTGTTGTGTTGTGTTGTGTTGTGCTGTGTTGTGTTGTGTTGTGTTGTGCTGTGTGGTGTTGTGTTGGGTTGTGTTGTGTTTGGTTGTTCTGTGTTGTGTTGTGTTGTGCTGTGTTGTGTTGTGTTGTGTGGTGTTGTGTTGTGTTGTGTTGTGTGATGTTGTGTTGTGTTGTGCTGTGTTGTGTTGTGTTGTGTGGTGTTGTGTTGTGTTGTGTGATGTTGTGTTGTGTTGTGCTGTGTTGTGTTGTGTTGTGTGGTGTGGTGTTGTGTTGTGTTGTGTTGTGCTGTGTGGTGTTGTGTTGTGCTGTGTTGTGTTGTGTGGTGTTGTGTTGTGTTGTGTGATGTTGTGTTGTGTTGGGTTGTGTTGTGTTTGGTTGTGTTGTGTTGCCAGGGAGGCAGGTGTGTTTGCGAGGGAATTGAACAGAGTGCTTTTTAAAGGCGGCGTGCACCTGATTAGAGGAAAGCGGCGTGTCGACAGCAGCAGAAAGATGAAGTGGAGGAGAAAAAAGATGTAGTGGCACCACACCAGGAAGGAGATATATGTGGTGTGTGTGTGTGTGTGTGTGTGTGTGTGTGTGTGTGTGTGTGTGTGTGTGCTTTTATTTTTAGTTCATCTCAAAGATGGTTATTCCCTCTCTGCAACCTTTTCTTTTCCCCAGACTGGAAGAAAAGATGAAGAACAGCAGAGACAAGAGACGAGTGTGACTCATCCATCGACACTTTTGTCTGCTCCTACTTCTATTCCTTCAACATGCTCCTTCCAATCATGCACTTTTGTCTGCTCCTCCTTCTATTCCTTCAACATGCTCCTTCCAATCATGCACTTTTGTCTGCTCCTACTTCTATTCCTTCAACATGCTCCTTCCAATCATGCACTTTTGTCTGCTCCTACTTCTATTCCTTCAACATGCTCCTTCCAATCATGCACTTTTGTCTGCTCCTACTTCTATTCCTTCAACATGCTCCTTCCAATCATGCACTTTTGTCTGCTCCTACTTCTATTCCTTCAACATGCTCCTTCCAATCATGCACTTTTGTCTGCTCCTACTTCTATTCCTTCAACATGCTCCTTCCAATCATGCACTTTTGTCTGCTCCTACTTCTATTCCTTCAACATGCTCCTTCCAATCATGCACTTTTGTCTGCTCCTACTTCTATTCCTTCAACATGCTCCTTCCAATCATGCACTTTTGTCTGCTCCTACTTCTATTCCTTCAACATGCTCCTTCCAATCATGCACTTTTGTCTGCTCCTACTTCTATTCCTTCAACACGCTCCTTCCAATCATGCACTTTTGTCTGCTCCTACTTCTATTCCTTCAACATGCTCCTTCCAATCATGCACTTTTGTCTGCTCCTACTTCTATTCCTTCAACACGCTCCTTCCAATCATGCACTTTTGTCTGCTCCTACTTCTATTCCTTCAACATGCTCCTTCCAATCATGCACTTTTGTCTGCTCCTACTTCTATTCCTTCAACATGCTCCTTCCAATCATGCACTTTTGTCTGCTCCTCCTTCTATTCCTTCAACATGCTCCTTCCAATCATGCACTTTTGTCTGCTCCTACTTCTATTCCTTCAAGATGCTCCTTCCA
>NC_084617.1:1125306-1220306 GCF_033978795.1 Nerophis ophidion
CAACAACATCTCGTACTGAAAGAAGTCAGAGGTTTTTGTTTTATCATCGCTCTAAATTGGGGGTCAGCAACCCGTGGCTCTAGAGGTGCATGTGGCTCTTTAGCGCCGTCCTATGGAAAATGGAAAAAGATAAGGGGAAAAAAATACAAAAAACATAATTTTTTGCTTTAATATGGTTTCTGTAGGAGGACAAACATGACACAAACCTCCCTAATTGTTATAAAGCACAATGTTTATATTAAACATGCTTCACTGATTCCAGTATTTGGCGGGCGCCGTTTTGTCCGACTCATTTTGGCGGTCCTTGAACTCACCATAGTTTGTTTACATGTATAACTTTCTCCGACTTTCTAAGACGTGTTTTATTTTTCTGTCTCATTTTGTCCACCAAACTTTTAACGTTGTGCATGAATGCACAAAGGTGAGTTTTGTTGATGTTATTGACTCGTGTGGAATGCTAATCAGACATATTTGGTCACTGCGTGACTGCAAGCTAATCGATGCTAACATGCTATTTAGGCTAGCTGTATGTACATATATTTGAGCTCATTTGGTTTTCTTTAAGTTCTCTTAATTGAATTTATATCTCACGACACACTATCTGGATGTAATATGGCTTTTAATTTTTTGCGGCTCCAGACAGATTTGTTTTTGTATTTTTGGTCCAATATGGCTCTTTCAACATTTTAGGTTGCTGACCCCTGCTCTAAATGGAACGAAGAAAAAACAGAAATATTTAAGTGCGGGATCATTTTGATCCGATACAAAGTTTCTGCAGGTATTCTGCAGGCAAATCCACTTGAAGGCATTTTTAATGCAGCTTAAAAGCATTTTCTTGCCCATGTCCTACTGCAGATAGTTATTACATGTACAGTACAGGACAAAAGTTTGGTTTGGACACACCTTCTCCTCATTCAATGCAATCTTTTCTTTATGTTCATGACTATTTACATTGTAGATTGTCACATGAAAACTATGAATGAACACATGTGGAGTTATGTACTTCACAAAAAAAGGGAAAATGACATGTTTTATATTCTAGTTTCTTCAAAATAGTCACCCTTTGCTCTGATGACTGCTTTGCACACGTTTGGCATTCTCTCCATGAGCTTCAAGAGGTAGTCACCTGCAATGCTTTTCACTTCACAGGTGTGCCTCATCAGGGTTGAGGTGTACTGAATGTTCAAAAGGCTGCAATGATCTGCAGACAAGATGGTAAGCATGAGACAATGTAAGTTGATCATTTGGAATAGTTGAGAGAGTGAAGTTGTGTGAGAAGTGGCTCAAAGACTGTTTCATTTTAGAATGTATTTGTATTTATGTATCTGCAGTGGTAGCAGCAGCTGACAGTTGTAGTGGTGACAGCACAACTCTCTGTTGGTCACGCCAAAGAAATGTGGCACCTTTGAGTGCTAATAGTGCGTGTGATTTCACTACAGTGATGCCATTTGTGCAAAGTTTGAAGGTTTTTGTTTTCTTTTGCACACACTGCATGCAGGACGCCTCGCCGGGCTTTAAACACTTTTGGAAAAGTTTTTCAGCCGGCCACTTCTGCTGAAATTTGCCTTTCCCCGTTTTTCAGAAATGTATTTCCTTTAGCGCTACAGCATGAGCGCAGTCCCAGCATCCTGGGTTCTGACTTCATGCAGCAGCCGCACACAATACCAGACCAGACCAGACCAGACCATACCAGACCATACCAGACCATACCAGACCAGACCAGACCAGACCAGACCAGACCAGACCAGATCAGACCAGACCAGACCAGACCATACCATACCATACCATACCAGACCATACCAGACTAGACCATACTATACCATACCAGACCAGACCATACCACAATAGCCAAAGAAAAGGTTCTGCCTGTCAGTCATCCCATCAAAGTTATTACAGGTTCCTATAATCTAAGTAAAATTATTACAGGTTCCTATAATCTAAGTAGAATTACTACAGGTTCCTATAATCTAAGTAGAATTACTACAGGTTCCTATAATCTAAGTAAAGTTATTACAGGTTCCTATAATCTAAGTAAAATTATTACAGGTTCCTATAATCTAAGTAAAATTATTACAGGTTCCTATAATCTAAGTAAAGTTATTACAGGTTCCTATAATCTAAGTAAAATTATTACAGGTTCCTATAATCTAAGTAGAATTACTACAGGTTCCTATAATCTAAGTAAAGTTATTACAGGTTCCTATAATCTAAGTAAAATTATTACAGGTTCCTATAATATAAGTAGAGTTATTACAGGTTCCTATAATCTAAATATAATTATTACAGGTTCCTATAATCTAAGTAGAGTTATTACAGGTTCCTATAATGTAAGTAAAATTATTACAGGTTCCTATAATCTAAGTAGAGTTATTACAGGTTCCTATGATCTAAATATAATTATTACAGGTTCCTATAATCTAAGTAGAGTTATTACAGGTTCCTATAACGTAAGTATAATTATTACAGGTTCCTATAATCTAAGTAGAATTATTATAGGTTCCTATAATGTAAGTATAATTATTACAGGTTCCTATAATGTAAGTAGAATTATTACAGGTTCCTATGATCTAAATATAATTATTACAGGTTCCTATAATCTAAGTAGAGTTATTATAGGTTCCTATAATGTAAGTAGAGTTATTACAGGTTCCTATAATCTAAGTAGAATTACTACAGGTTCCTATAATCTAAGTAAAGTTATTACAGGTTCCTGAAATCTAAGTAAAATTATTACAGGTTCCTATAATCTAAGTAAAATTATTACAGGTTCCTATAATCTAAGTAAAGTTATTACAGGTTCCTATAATCTAAGTAAAATTATTACAGGTTCCTATAATCTAAGTAGAATTACTACAGGTTCCTATAATCTAAGTAAAGTTATTACAGGTTCCTATAATCTAAGTAAAATTATTACAGGTTCCTATAATATAAGTAGAGTTATTACAGGTTCCTATAATCTAAATATAATTATTACAGGTTCCTATAATCTAAGTAGAGTTATTACAGGTTCCTATAATGTAAGTAAAATTATTACAGGTTCCTATAATCTAAGTAGAGTTATTACAGGTTCCTATGATCTAAATATAATTATTACAGGTTCCTATAATCTAAGTAGAGTTATTACAGGTTCCTATAACGTAAGTATAATTATTACAGGTTCCTATAATCTAAGTAGAATTATTATAGGTTCCTATAATGTAAGTATAATTATTACAGGTTCCTATAATGTAAGTAGAATTATTACAGGTTCCTATGATCTAAATATAATTATTACAGGTTCCTATAATCTAAGTAGAGTTATTATAGGTTCCTATAATGTAAGTAGAGTTATTACAGGTTCCTATAATCTAAGTAGAATTACTACAGGTTCCTATAATCTAAGTAAAGTTATTACAGGTTCCTATAATCTAAGTAAAATTATTACAGGTTCCTATAATCTAAGTAGAATTATTACAGGTTCCTATAATCTAAATATAATTATTACAGGTTCCTATAATCTAAGTAGAGTTATTACAGGTTCCTATAATGTAAGTATAATTATTACAGGTTCCTATAATCTAAGTAGAATTATTACAGGTTCCTATAATCTAAGTAAAATTATTACAGGTTCCTATAATCTAAGTAAAATTATTACAGGTTCCTATAATCTAAGTAAAATTATTACAGGTTCCTATAGTCTAAGTAGAGTTATTACAGGTTCCTATGATCTAAATATAATTATTACAGGTTCCTATAATCTAAGTAGAGTTATTACAGGTTCCTATAACGTAAGTATAATTATTACAGGTTCCTATAATCTAAGTAGAATTATTATAGGTTCCTATAATGTAAGTATAATTATTACAGGTTCCTATAATGTAAGTAGAATTATTACAGGTTCCTATGATCTAAATATAATTATTACAGGTTCCTATAATCTAAGTAGAGTTATTATAGGTTCCTATAATGTAAGTAGAGTTATTACAGGTTCCTATAATCTAAGTAGAATTACTACAGGTTCCTATAATCTAAGTAAAGTTATTACAGGTTCCTATAATCTAAGTAAAATTATTACAGGTTCCTATAATCTAAGTAGAATTATTACAGGTTCCTATAATCTAAATATAATTATTACAGGTTCCTATAATCTAAGTAGAGTTATTACAGGTTCCTATAATGTAAGTATAATTATTACAGGTTCCTATAATCTAAGTAGAATTATTACAGGTTCCTATAATCTAAGTAAAATTATTACAGGTTCCTATAATCTAAGTAAAATTATTACAGGTTCCTATAATCTAAGTAAAATTATTACAGGTTCCTATAATCTAAGTAGAGTTATTACAGGTTCCTATGATCTAAATATAATTATTACAGGTTCCTATAATCTAAGTAGAGTTATTACAGGTTCCTATAACGTAAGTATAATTATTACAGGTTCCTATAATCTAAGTAGAATTATTATAGGTTCCTATAATGTAAGTATAATTATTACAGGTTCCTATAATGTAAGTAGAATTATTACAGGTTCCTATGATCTAAATATAATTATTACAGGTTCCTATAATCTAAGTAGAGTTATTATAGGTTCCTATAATGTAAGTATAATTATTACAGGTTCTTCTAATCTAAATAAAGAATAATGTTTTATCAAGTGTATTTGATTTTGTGACAATGCCTCCGGACATTGTATTTATTGTTTTCTAACACCATTTCAAGCCTTATTTTTTGCAGAATCCACTTCATGACTTCATGAGCCAGTTAAAGTTCCAAATAAGGTGACTGTTCTATTCCCGTCTCCTGTTGGTTGTTTAGCTCATTGATTAGCGTAGCACATTACTACATTCATACAATTGTAGACTCTAACCATTTATTTTTCAGACAATAAGCTGCTACTTATTTTACAACGTTTTGAACCCTGTGGTTTATAAAACGGTTTCGGCTAATTAACTGATTTTTCTTCGCTAACGGCCACAATGTTTTCGAATCAAACAAACAGTTTTCGTACGCTATCACACCAACAGAGACACTGAAAATGTGTTTCATTGTTTGTTCTATGGCGCCATCTTTTGGAAAAGTTTGCTTACTGCAGGTGTTGCGGGTTGAGATACTTCCTTTTTGAGCCTTGAGCTGGAAGTATAACCGTCCATAGTGTTTCTGCTCGAAAGGATTCTTCGTTCATCACTCCAAGCAACGTTTGTAAGTTTTACAAAATAGCTAAAACAGTTCATATTTACTAAACCGCCACATACGTAATGTCTTGTAGAATTATTGTGCATATTTTTGTGTGCTATCGTGATGTAGCCAAGCTGGTATTGTTAGCATTAGTGAATATGCTAACACATTTACAAGTGTCTGTGTCATTTTTATTAATATTCTGGCATTCTTTTTGTATTGTTTCAGTTTCCTAAATTCCCCAAAACGTCACCATGGAGTTATTGAGTCGATTTAGCGGATTGAGAGCTTGCTTACTTACGCAGCTCCGTGACAATGACTTCTGTTTTGTTTGATCAGCCGTTTTACTGCTGTGTTACAGGCACTATTTGGAAACAATGAAGGCATGTAAATAAACATTTGTTGCAACTTATATATATAAAAAATACATTCTAAAATTTGGTGGGTCTGGCTTGAACACCCGTGCACTCTACAGCCTGGGAAATATGGTAGGAACTTTTTATCATCCAGCAGATGGACCTGTTGTGAAACACCAACACAGTATCAGTGAGTGTCAATACAGCCAGCGAGGGTGCAAACCACTCACTGAGATGTCATTTCCCCATCACTCGTATTTCTATGCATGAACTGACATGTTTATATAAGGGGCCGTTAGGGACATTATTCAGAATTACTTCTTATACACACTACTAAAATGCTCTCACACAGAGCATTTTAGTAGTGTGTATAAGAGTGTTTCAGTAGTGTGTGTGAGAGAAAAACATTTCAATTGTTTATGGGACAGCATTTCAGTAGTGTGTACAAGATTGATTCGGTAGAGTGTATAAGGGTGTTTCAGTAGTGTGTATAAGAGTGTTTCAGTAGTGTGTATAAGAGTGTTTCAGTAGAGTGTATAAAAGTGTTTTAGTAGTGTGTATAAGGGTGTTTCAGTAGTGTGTATAAGAGTGTTTCAGTAGTGTGTGTGAGAGTGTTTCAGTAGTGTGTATAAGGGTGTTTCAGTAGTGTGTGTGAGAGTGTTTCAGTAGTGTGTATAAGAGTGTTTCAGTAGTGTGTGTGAGAGAAAAACATTTCAATTGTTTATGGGACAGCATTTCAGTAGTGTGTACAAGATTGATTCGGTAGAGTGTATAAGGGTGTTTCAGTAGAGTGTATAAGAGTGTTTCAGTAGTGTGTATAAGAGTGTTTCAGTAGTGTGTGTGAGAGTGTTTCAGTAGTGTGTATAAGGGTGTTTCAGTAGTGTGTGTGAGAGTGTTTCAGTAGTGTGTATAAGAGTGTTTCAGTAGTGTGTGTGAGAGAAAAACATTTCAATTGTTTATGGGACAGCATTTCAGTAGTGTGTACAAGATTGATTCGGTAGAGTGTATAAGGGTGTTTCAGTAGAGTGTATAAGAGTGTTTCAGTAGTGTGTATAAGAGTGTTTCAGTAGTGTGTGTGAGAGTGTTTCAGTAGTGTGTATAAGGGTGTTTCAGTAGTGTGTATAAGATTGATTCGGTAGAGTGTATAAGGGTGTTTCAGTAGAGTGTATAAGAGTGTTTCAGTAGTGTGTATAAGAGTGTTTCAGTAGTGTGTGTGAGAGTGTTTCAGTAGTGTGTATAAGGGTGTTTCAGTAGTGTGTACAAGATTGATTCGGTAGAGTGTATAAGGGTGTTTCAGTAGAGTGTATAAGAGTGTTTCAGTAGTGTGTATAAGAGTGTTTCAGTAGTGTGTGTGAGAGTGTTTCAGTAGTGTGTATAAGGGTGTTTCAGTAGTGTGTATAAGGGTGTTTCAGTAGTGTGTATAAGGGTGTTTCAGTAGTGTGTGTGAGAGTGTTTCAGTAGTGTGTGTGAGAGTGTTTCAGTAGTGTGTGTGAGAGAAAAATATTTCAGTTGTTTATGTGAGATCATTTCAGTAGTGCATGTAAGAGGTAATTTTGAATAATGTCCCTAACGGCCCCTCATAGGTTAGAGCCCCGCTCGCAGCAGTCGGGAAAAAAGGCAGCTGAGAGAGAGAAAGAGAGAAAGAGAGAGAGAGAGAGACAGAGAGACAGAGAGAGAGAGAGAGAGAGAGAGAGAGAGAGAGAGAGAGAGAGAGTGTACATAATCAGTAGACCAAGCTGAGTAGTTTGTGATTGACAGCTATGACCACTGACCATTACATTCTGCTGTAAAGATTGAGGTCCCTGGATTGTCTGAAGGCGGCTTTTAGTGTGTCAGCAATAAGACCGCACCTGAAGATCAGGTTAGTAGTAAAACTTTAACTTCCGGCCTCACATGCCGTGCAAAACGTCGGCATTTCAGCATCCGGCCGCCGTCTGTTGCTGCTGACACTGATGGAAGGATGCTGCTGCTCGTCTGCACGTGCTCACCTGTCTGTCTGTGTCTGTCTGTCTGTCTGTCTGTCTGTCTGTCTGTCTGTCTGTCTGTCTGTCTGCCTGCCTGTCTGTCTGTCTGTCTGTCTGTGTGTGTGTGTGTGTTTTGGACAAACACTGCTGATGGTCACATTCCCCAGACCCGAAGGCCACCCACCCGCCTCCAGGGTGGCATAGCCACTGGCAGCCTGGACCCCCCACTGTGTGTTGGAGGCAGAGGGAGCCAGGGTCCCAATGGGGCAGAAAAGAGCTTCTGTGCTCACCATCCAAAAAGTATTCTATATTTAATACAGAGCAGTGTTTCAACAGGGAAACACGCACACACACACACACACACACACACACACACACACACACACACACACACACGCACACACACACACACTGCTAATGCATTGTCAACAGCAGATACCAACAGGTACTATTTCTGCAAGTTGAGCTGATGCCACCAAAGTAAAGTATGGCAGAGCGCTCTTTAGTGGCGCCCTGGTGGCTCCCCGGAGGTTTTTGAAAATGTATAAAAATGGAAGAAGGTGAGAAAAAATGTGTTGCTTTCAAACATGAAACAAAGCTCCCTAATTGTTAGAAATCCCACGGCTTATATTAAACATGCTTCACTGATGCTGTTTTGTCCTACTCATTTTGGCGGTCCCTGAACTCACCATACATGTACAACTTTCTCCGACGCTGCCACAGAAAGACAAGTTTTATGCCACTCCTCCCTTGTCTCTCTTTGTCAACCAAATGTTTTATACTGTGCGTGAATGCACAAAGGTGAGCTTTGTTGATGTTATTGACTTGTTGGAGTGCTAATCAGGCATATTTGGTCAGTGCGTGACTGCAAGCTAATAAATGCTAACATGCTATCTGTGTCCACTTTCCTCGCCGGCTGCAGTGCCCTTTCAACTCGTCCCCGGGGGCTTCGGGGACACTTGGCCTGGCGACCCACCACCAAGTCCTCCCTCCGCCCTCCTGTGACTTTGAACTTGTTCTGTTTTGTTTAATTTGGGGGGGGGTCATTTGGAATCTGTCCTTCCAGGGGTGGGGGTGTTGGGGAACTGTTACAATCTGTCACTTCACTTCTGCTTGATGTTCCTTCTTTGGTGTTTGTTTCCTGTCGGAGATCTTATTTTGGCTCATCTTCCTGCACGTCTGCCTGAGCGCTTGTTTCCCTCACCTGTCCCTGATTGGCAGCCTGGCACACCTGCTTGCAGGCGGCTAGTTACGCCCGTTCCTCAGTGCTGGAGGACTGACTATGTCCAGGACCTCTGCATGCTCCCTACATGCTATTGATTAGTGTTTGCAAGGATGCATTGCCTTCTTCCAGCATGCAGGCTCACATGACGCTATTTCACCAATCCAAGCTAAGCGCTAGTGACTTTTGGCTCCGTTTCACCAATCAAACGGAGCCCGGAAGTCACATGACCGCACTGAAACCTCTCACTGTCAGAAGTGACATGACGTCAGGCGAAGGCAGCCCGACTCTTCAATGTTTACTTTCAAGCTAGGAAAAAAAAGATTTATATGAGGCGCTGTCATTTGTGACAATAGAAATGTTCACATTTCAGTCTACAAGAATTCAACTTCCAAAGAGTAAAAACATGTTGCATTAAATTGTCAATCTTTTTGTTGGTTTTAGCTGCGCATACGCTGACGTTAGCTCAGCTAAAACATAGGTTCTTGTCAAATGTACCAATAAAACTAGCTAATAAATGAAAAATTACTCCGTACTTTAGTTGTTTTTTACTGAATATGTAGCAAATTTTCTTACCAGCCAGCAGCACAATCGCTAGCATGGTAATTTATTTGTTAATTTTGCAGGCATACAACTCAGCATCGAATATATTTTGGTACATGATGAATGATACCTGTTAGCATGCTAACATTAGTATGCTAGCTAGATTTTTTTAGCTAATTTTGCAGGTATTCACCTCATTCATATTTGGGTATTTGATGCATGCTAACGTTAACATGGTAGCATTTTAAACATATTTTTCCAGTACACTCCCTTAAAATAATATATTTTGTTACTTGACACATGTTGTAGTTAGCATTTTAGCATGCTGTTTGAATTTCATTAACCCTAACTGTAAGCATGCTACCATTAGCATGTTAACATAATACTGTTAGCATGCTATTTTTTTTTTTTTAGTAGCTCAAGAAGTAGAAGAGAAAGAGGAAGACAAAGAAGAAGAAGAAGAAGAAGAAGAAGAAGAAGAAGAAGAATTGTGGTGCTTGCAAAAATGGGATTGTCCCCGCATGACAAGTGTCCTCTAATAGTGTTGTGAGTTGCTGGTCCACTAATGGGATTGTCCCCGCATGGCAAGTGTCCTCTAATAGCGGAGTACAGTTCTGCTAATTGTTACATTTCATCTCCAGGGACGGCAGGGAAGCTTTTCATTTCCCCAAAAGAGATATTAATGACATGCAGCTAATCATTCGCAGCACGCCGTGCATAAAACATCATTTAGTGGCGCTTTCATCTTTTTATCCAGCTATTATTGCAAATGACTGTACATATGATGCAAATATAACTGTACATATGATGCAAATATAACCGTACATATGATGCAAATATAACCGTACATATGATGCAAATATAACTGTACATATGATGCAAATA
Organism: Nerophis ophidion; assembly: GCF_033978795.1. Taxonomy (NCBI): domain Eukaryota; kingdom Metazoa; phylum Chordata; class Actinopteri; order Syngnathiformes; family Syngnathidae; genus Nerophis; species Nerophis ophidion. The sequence continues at coordinate 1,135,431 of NC_084617.1, forward strand.
TAACTGTACATATGATGCGAATATAACTGTACATATGATGCACATATAACTGTACATATGATGCACATATAACTGTACATATGATGCAAATATAACTGTACATATGATGCAAATATAACTGTACATATGATGCACATATAACTGTACATATGATGCAAATATAACTGTACATATGATGCACATATAACTGTACATATGATGCACATATAACTGTACATATGATGCAAATATAACTGTACATATGATGCACATATAACTGTACATATGATGCACATATAACTGTACATATGATGCGAATATAACTGTACATATGATACAAATATAACTGTACATATGATGCAAATATAACTGTACATATGATGCACATATAACTGTACATATGATGCAAATATAACTGTACATATGATGCAAATATAACTGTACATATGATGCAAATATAACTGTACATATGATGCAAATATAACTGTACATATGATGCACATATAACTGTACATATGATGCAAATATAACTGTACATATGATGCACATATAACTGTACATATGATGCAAATATAACTGTACATATGATACAAATATAACTGTACATATGATGCAAATATAACTGTACATATAAATATAACTGTACATATGATGCAAATATAACTGTACATATGATGCAAATATAACTGTACATATGATGCAAATATAACTGTACATATGATGCAAATATAACTGTACATATGATGCAAATATAACTGTACATGTGATGCAAATATAACTGTACATATGATGCACATATAACTGTACATATGATACAAATATAACTGTACATATGATGCACATATAACTGTACATATGATGCAAATATAACTGTACATATGATGCAAATATAACTGTACATATGATGCAAATATAACTGTACATATGATACAAATATAACTGTACATATGATGCACATATAACTGTACATATGATACAAATATAACTGTACATATGATACAAATATAACTGTACATATGATACAAATATAACTGTACATATGATACAAATATAACTGTACATATGATGCAAATATAACTGTACATATGATGCAAATATAACTGTACATATGATGCAAATATAACTGTACATATGATGCACATATAACTGTACATATGATGCACATATAACTGTACATATGATGCAAATATAACTGTACATATGATGCACATATAACTGTACATATGATGCACATATAACTGTACATATGATGCAAATATAACTGTACATATGATGCACATATAACTGTACATATGATGCAAATATAACTGTACATATGATGCACATATAACTGTACATATGATACAAATATAACTGTACATATGATGCACATATAACTGTACATATGATGCAAATATAACTGTACATATGATGCGAATATAACTGTACATATGATGCGAATATAACTGTACATATGATGCACATATAACTGTACATATGATGCACATATAACTGTACATATGATGCAAATATAACTGTACATATGATGCACATATAACTGTACATATGATGCACATATAACTGTACATATGATACAAATATAACTGTACATATGATGCACATATAACTGTACATATGATACAAATATAACTGTACATATGATGCAAATATAACTGTACATATGATGCGAATATAACTGTACATATGATACAAATATAACTGTACATATGATGCAAATATAACTGTACATATGATGCACATATAACTGTACATATGATACAAATATAACTGTACATATGATACAAATATAACTGTACATATGATACAAATATAACTGTACATATGATACAAATATAACTGTACATATGATGCAAATATAACTGTACATATGATGCAAATATAACTGTACATATGATGCAAATATAACTGTACATATGATGCACATATAACTGTACATATGATGCACATATAACTGTACATATGATGCAAATATAACTGTACATATGATGCACATATAACTGTACATATGATGCACATATAACTGTACATATGATGCAAATATAACTGTACATATGATGCACATATAACTGTACATATGATGCAAATATAACTGTACATATGATGCACATATAACTGTACATATGATACAAATATAACTGTACATATGATGCACATATAACTGTACATATGATGCAAATATAACTGTACATATGATGCGAATATAACTGTACATATGATGCGAATATAACTGTACATATGATGCGAATATAACTGTACATATGATGCACATATAACTGTACATATGATACAAATATAACTGTACATATGATGCAAATATAACTGTACATATGATGCGAATATAACTGTACATATGATGCGAATATAACTGTACATATGATGCGAATATAACTGTACATATGATGCGAATATAACTGTACATATGATGCACATATAACTGTACATATGATGCAAATATAACTGTACATATGATGCAAATATAACTGTACATATGATGTGAATATAACTGTACATATGATGCAAATATAACTGTACATATGATGCGAATATAACTCTACATATGATGCAAATATAACTGTACATATGATGCACATATAACTGTACATATGATGCACATATAACTGTACATATGATGCACATATAACTGTACATATGATGCACATATAACTGTACATATGATGCAAATATAACTGTACATATGATGCACATATAACTGTACATATGATGCAAATATAACTGTACATATGATGCAAATATAACTGTACATATGATGTGAATATAACTGTACATATGATGCAAATATAACTGTACATATGATGCGAATATAACTCTACATATGATGCAAATATAACTGTACATATGATGCACATATAACTGTACATATGATGCACATATAACTGTACATATGATGCAAATATAACTGTACATATGATGCACATATAACTGTACATATGATGCAAATATAACTGTACATATGATGCAAATATAACTGTACATATGATGTGAATATAACTGTACATATGATGCAAATATAACTGTACATATGATGCGAATATAACTCTACATATGATGCAAATATAACTGTACATATGATGCACATATAACTGTACATATGATGCACATATAACTGTACATATGATGCACATATAACTGTACATATGATGCACATATAACTGTACATATGATGCAAATATAACTGTACATATGATACAAATATAACTGTACATATGATGCACATATAACTGTACATATGATACAAATATAACTGTACATATGATGCACATATAACTGTACATATGATGCAAATATAACTGTACATATGATGCAAATATAACTGTACATATGATGTAAATATAACTGTACATATGATGCAAATATAACTGTACATATGATGCGAATATAACTGTACATATGATGCAAATATAACTGTACATATGATGCGAATATAACTGTACATATGATGCAAATATAACTGTACATATGATGCACATATAACTGTACATATGATGCACATATAACTGTACATATGATGCAAATATAACTGTACATATGATGCAAATATAACTGTACATATGATACAAATATAACTGTACATATGATGCAAATATAACTGTACATATGATACAAATATAACTGTACATATGATGCACATATAACTGTACATATGATACAAATATAACTGTACATATGATGCACATATAACTGTACATATGATGCAAATATAACTGTACATATGATGCAAATATAACTGTACATATGATGTAAATATAACTGTACATATGATGCAAATATAACTGTACATATGATGCACATATAACTGTACATATGATGCAAATATAACTGTACATATGATGCACATATAACTGTACATATGATGCAAATATAACTGTACATATGATGCACATATAACTGTACATATGATGCACATATAACTGTACATATGATGCAAATATAACTGTACATATGATGCACATATAACTGTACATATGATGCAAATATAACTGTACATATGATGCACATATAACTGTACATATGATACAAATATAACTGTACATATGATGCACATATAACTGTACATATGATGCAAATATAACTGTACATATGATGCGAATATAACTGTACATATGATGCGAATATAACTGTACATATGATGCACATATAACTGTACATATGATGCACATATAACTGTACATATGATGCAAATATAACTGTACATATGATGCACATATAACTGTACATATGATGCACATATAACTGTACATATGATACAAATATAACTGTACATATGATGCACATATAACTGTACATATGATACAAATATAACTGTACATATGATGCAAATATAACTGTACATATGATGCGAATATAACTGTACATATGATGCGAATATAACTGTACATATGATGCACATATAACTGTACATATGATGCAAATATAACTGTACATATGATGCAAATATAACTGTACATATGATGTGAATATAACTGTACATATGATGCAAATATAACTGTACATATGATGCGAATATAACTCTACATATGATGCAAATATAACTGTACATATGATGCACATATAACTGTACATATGATGCACATATAACTGTACATATGATGCACATATAACTGTACATATGATGCACATATAACTGTACATATGATGCAAATATAACTGTACATATGATGCACATATAACTGTACATATGATGCAAATATAACTGTACATATGATGCAAATATAACTGTACATATGATGTGAATATAACTGTACATATGATGCAAATATAACTGTACATATGATGCGAATATAACTCTACATATGATGCAAATATAACTGTACATATGATGCACATATAACTGTACATATGATGCACATATAACTGTACATATGATGCAAATATAACTGTACATATGATGCACATATAACTGTACATATGATGCAAATATAACTGTACATATGATGCAAATATAACTGTACATATGATGTGAATATAACTGTACATATGATGCAAATATAACTGTACATATGATGCGAATATAACTCTACATATGATGCAAATATAACTGTACATATGATGCACATATAACTGTACATATGATGCACATATAACTGTACATATGATGCACATATAACTGTACATATGATGCACATATAACTGTACATATGATGCACATATAACTGTACATATGATGCAAATATAACTGTACATATGATACAAATATAACTGTACATATGATGCACATATAACTGTACATATGATACAAATATAACTGTACATATGATGCACATATAACTGTACATATGATGCAAATATAACTGTACATATGATGCAAATATAACTGTACATATGATGTAAATATAACTGTACATATGATGCAAATATAACTGTACATATGATGCGAATATAACTGTACATATGATGCAAATATAACTGTACATATGATGCGAATATAACTGTACATATGATGCAAATATAACTGTACATATGATGCACATATAACTGTACATATGATGCACATATAACTGTACATATGATGCAAATATAACTGTACATATGATGCAAATATAACTGTACATATGATACAAATATAACTGTACATATGATGCAAATATAACTGTACATATGATACAAATATAACTGTACATATGATGCACATATAACTGTACATATGATACAAATATAACTGTACATATGATGCACATATAACTGTACATATGATGCAAATATAACTGTACATATGATGCAAATATAACTGTACATATGATGTAAATATAACTGTACATATGATGCAAATATAACTGTACATATGATGCGAATATAACTGTACATATGATGCAAATATAACTGTACATATGATGCACATATAACTGTACATATGATGCAAATATAACTGTACATATGATGCACATATAACTGTACATATGATGCAAATATAACTGTACATATGATACAAATATAACTGTACATATGATGCACATATAACTGTACATATGATGCAAATATAACTGTACATATGATGCGAATATAACTGTACATATGATGCAAATATAACTGTACATATGATGCGAATATAACTGTACATATGATGCAAATATAACTGTACATATGATGCACATATAACTGTACATATGATGCACATATAACTGTACATATGATGCAAATATAACTGTACATATGATGCACATATAACTGTACATATGATACAAATATAACTGTACATATGATGCAAATATAACTGTACATATGATACAAATATAACTGTACATATGATGCACATATAACTGTACATATGATACAAATATAACTGTACATATGATGCACATATAACTGTACATATGATGCAAATATAACTGTACATATGATGCACATATAACTGTACATATGATGCACATATAACTGTACATATGATGCACATATAACTGTACATATGATGCAAATATAACTGTACATATGATGCACATATAACTGTACATATGATGCAAATATAACTGTACATATGATGCAAATATAACTGTACATATGATGCAAATATAACTGTACATATGATGCAAATATAACTGTTGTGAGCAACTATCCAGCAGTGTAGTAGCTAATTTCTGTCCTAAATCTGTTTTGGGTAACTTTCACCTCGGACACGACATGAGAGGTCAAGTCAGGCTGAACATGTGACAGTTACATAAGTTGTTATGATAGAAATCAGGCCATCATGGAGTCTATAAATAAGAAGGGAAGACCAAGACTGTTGTGTGCTCTTATTAATTCCTTTCATGAGGGTGCACCATCTTTATCTCATTAGACACTGTCTCAATCCAACTTTGTACTATCTGATTGTGAGTAATTAAAAAACTGCTGTAATAAACTCTTTTGTTCCTGTTTAAGATTCGGACTTTCCGACCACATAAACTTGGCGTCCCCGTACAGTCCAACACAGCAGCTAAGCAAAGAGTTATTGTTGGAGAAATATTTCCCACATTTAAGCAGAATAAAAGAAGTTCAGAAGGAGTTCTGCTGGAAGAGACACACACTTCATGAGCTGACTGTCTTCTGTTAAGTCTTCTTCTTGCTCGAGTCCTCTTGCACTTCAACAAGGCACACAGAACCAACTGCTGCACTTCAACAAGGCACACAGAACCAATTGCTGCACTTCAACAAGGCACACAGAACCAACTGCTGCACTTCAACAAGGCACACAGAACCAACTGCTGCACTTCAACAAGGCACACAGAACCAACTGCTGCACTTCAACAAGGCACACAGAACCAATTGCTGCACTTCAACAAGGCACACAGAACCAACTGCTGCACTTCAACAAGGCACACAGAACCAACTGCTGCACTTCAACAAGGCACACAGAACCAACTGCTGCACTTCAACAAGGCACACAGAACCAACTGCTGCACTTCAACAAGGCACACAGAACCAACTGCTGCACTTCAACAAGGCACACAGAACCAACTGCTGCACTTCAACAAGGCACACAGAACCAACTGCTGCACTTCAACAAGGCACACAGAACCAATTGCTGCACGCTCACACTCTAACACTATTTTCTCTACTTCAATGCTGTCATGCAGTACCAGCCTGGTGGCTGTGTGTGTGTGTGTGTGTGTGTGTGTGTGTGTGTGTGTGTGTGTGTGTGTGTGTGTGTGTGTGTGTGTGTGTGTGTGTGTGTGTGTGTGTGTGTGTGTGTGTGTGTGTGTGTGTCTGTGTGTCTGTGTGTCTGTGTGTCTGTGTGTGTGTGTCTGTGTGTGTGTGTCTGTGTGTGTGTCTGTGTGTGTGTGTGTGTCTGTGTGTGTGTGTGTGTGTGTGTGTGTGTGTGTGTGTGTCAAGTTAACTTTCACTTCCATATCCCAGCACCCCCAAAGAAGATTTTGATGAAGAACAAGCGAGACGGGAGCAGACACATCCCCGCCCCCGCCTTGTGTCCACAAAGAGGAGGGGCCAACAATGGGGGGGCGTGACGGTAATTAAGCGGCCAATTTCCTGCGTCAAATCAACCTTGAACGCAGCCCGGATTCATTTCAGCAGGTGGAAGCCTGGCCGTGTCCTAATATCGGCCTGGCCGTGTCCTAATAGCGGCCTGGCCGTGTCCTAATAGCGGCCTGGCCGTGTCCTAATATCGGCCTGGCCGTGTCCTAATAGCGGCCTGGCCGTGTCCTAATAGCGGCCTGGCCGTGTCCTAATAGCGGCCTGGCCGTGTCCTAATAGCGGCCTGGCCGTGTCCTAATAGCGGCCTGGCCATGTTTCCACGGCCTCAGGCCGACGTGATGTCAAAGGCTGCTCATGAGCCAGGGTTTTGGACCATCAGACTGGAGGAAATGTGGCCCAGATGCTCATTACACTGCAGAAAGTGAAACCTAAGTAAGATGAAATATCTGAAATTAGGCTGATATTTGCTTCTTTTCTGTCCGATAAGATCATTCTTCTCACTGAGCAGATTTTATGTTAGAGTGTTTTACTTGTTTTAAGTGTTTTGCTCCTAAATGATGTCAGTAAGATATTACAGCTTGTTGCTGAGATTTGATGACCTATATTATGCTTTGCCAACGGGCGGCATAGCTCGGTTGGTAGAGTGGCCGTGCCAGCAACTTGAGGGTTGCAGGTTCGATTCCCGCTTCTGCCATCCTAGTCACTGCCGTTGTGTCCTTGGGCAAGACACTTTACCCACCTGCTCCCAGTGCCACCCACACTGCTTTAAATGTAACTTAGATATTGGGTTTCACTATGTAAAGCACTTTGAGCCACTTGAGAAAAGCGCTATATAAATATAATTCACTTCACTTCACTATATTGAATAAAACATGCTTGAAACTATTTGTGTCCAAATGTCCAAAACACAGCCAGCAATGTTGCACAGGAAGGCTTCAAAAGTCCCAATTTTGTCCAAAATACCTCCCCGAGTTCCAGTCCCATGAGTGCCGCCGCCTGCCACACTGCAAAAAACAAAAAATGTCCAAAAGGACGCGGCAAAGTCCCACGGGAAGTAGGGGAGAAAAGTCAGCAAAGTCCCAAAAATGTTCAAAATACCAACCCAGGTTCGAGTCCCACAAGTCCTGCCGCCGGCTGCACAAGTCCTGGGAGGCCCAAAATGTCCATAACACACCCAGCCGAGGTCCACAGGGAGGATGAAAGTTGGAAAAGTTGGCAAAAGTCCCCAAAAAATCAAGATAGCTACCCAAGTTCCAGTCTGACATGGATTTTTCAACATTTTACTGACTTTTCACACTTTTTTCCCCCGCCTCCTTGTGGGACTTTGCTGGGTGTGTTTTGGACAGTTTGGGCCTGACCGGCGGCGGGACTTGTGGGACTCGAACCTGGATAGGTATTTTGAACTTTTTAGGGACTTTTGCCCACTTTTATTTCCCTCCCCGTAGGACTCGGCTGGGTGTGTTGTGGACTTTTGGGGCATCCAAGGACTTATTTTTAGGTATTCTGGGGTTCATTGAAGTTAGCTAATTTGACTTGTTTTGGAAAGTCTTAACAATGTTCTTGTTCTTTTGGCAGATACATTTGCTTCAATCAAATAAAATACACCTCATCTTTGTATTTTTTTTAACTGTTTTTGAACACTGACTTGTTGCAGTGTTGGAGGATGCAGGAGATGTGAGATGGAAGACTGCATTTGGAGTCAGTGGGAGACCTGCTGGCCTTATGTCAAGTCAACTACCTGCACAGGTACAAGGAATGTGATGACTCAAATAAACAAACAAGCAGCAGGGCCTTCATTTACTCACATCCAAAGAAACAATCATTGTCCTGCATTAGCTGCAAAGCTGTGTAACATTTATTTGCCTCTTCACACTTGGAAAGGAGACTTATGTCACTTTCTCTGTGTGTGTGTGTGTGTGTGTGTGTGTGTGTGTGTGTGTGTGTGTGTGTGTGTGTGTGTGTGTGTGTGTGTGTGTGTGTGTGTGTGTGTGACAATCATTGCTACATTTACAAGTGTGTGGAAGAAACTGAAATGCAGCCCCTCTGACCAAAGTTAATCAAATAAATATGTACATAATACATACTGTAATAATTAAATCCTTCTGCCACCTGCTCAGTGGTCTAGTGGTTAGAGTGTCCGCCCTCCGATGGCTAGGTTGTGAGTTCAAACCCCGTCCGAGTCATACCAAAGACTATAAAAATGGGAGTCATTACCTCCCTGCTTGGCACTCAGCATCAAGGCTTGAAATTGGGGGTTAAATCACCACCACTGCTGCTCACTGCTCCCCTCACCTCCCAGGGGGTGAACAAGGGTGATGGCTCAAATGCAGAGGACAAATTCTGCCACACCTAGTGTGTGTGTGCCAATCATTGCAACTTTAACTTAAATTTTTTATATTTGCATAGTTTGCATACCGTATTTCCTTGAATTGCCGCCGGGTATATAGTATGCGCCTGACTAGAATTACTGCCGGGTCAAACTCGTTTCACAAAATAATTAGCACATGCTTAGCATTACCGCCGGCTCAGGATTAACGCCGGGTCAAACTCGTTTTATCAAATAATTAGCATATGCCTAGAATTTCCACCGGGTCAAACTCGTCACGTCACGAGTGACACTTCACCTGTCATCATTTTCAAAATGGAGGAGGCTGATTTCAATCATTTGAAATCGCATAAAGGGAAGAAGATTAAGAGCTATTCAGTAGGATTTAAGGTCCAAGCTATTGAATATGCTAAAAAGAACAGTAAGCAGCTATGTTTTATTAATATACCGTAGCTGCGTGTGTCAAATATGAGTCATTAAATGACTCCCGCCTCCTGGTGGTAGAGGGCGCTAGTGATCCTTCTTGCGACTACTCGGCTGCAGAAGAAGTGACAACAAGCAGCAAGAGTGAGCAGCGATCCTTTATTTTTTCCTCTCGCTTGCACTTTTAACATGGAGGATTACATATCTAAAATAAAACCGTTTTCTAAACTGGACTTTCAATCAAAGCAGGAGGTAATAAAAGAAGATCTCCATCGAGACAGAGAGACTTTTAAAACTGAAGAAAGATAAGGAAGACTTCTATAAACAAGTTATTGATGCTTTTGATCAGAAGGAGCTGCGCATGGACTTCATTTATAAGTAAAGGTAAGACCATAATGTTTTTTTTAATTAAATGTGCTTTTCATGATGGTATCCTTACATCACACTCAAATTGAAAAGTACAGGCCTAAATTTACTGCATGCCTTTGGTAAGTGCCGGAGTGAGAAGAGGTTTTAAAATAATTAGCGCCCCGGCGGCAATTCAAGGAAATACAGTAATGACATATATACTCACAGCGTATATATAAAATGATGATGGAGGCTTTTAAAATTTTTTAGAGCGCTTTATAGGCGGACCAGAGCCACTCTCTTTGGCTCCATTTTTAGCTGACTTTTGCTAGCAGTTATTTACGAGTTATAATGCATAAATAAGGAAAAATATGTGTACTTGTCTTACATAAGGATTGTGAAAGATAAATACAATTCCAAAATGGTCTTTCCATTCTGATATAAATTTTAGTGGAGTTATTTTGACAGTTGTAAGGTAGACACAGGTGTCCTGGTGGCAACAGTTGGACTTTGGAGCAGATGATGTCCATGATCTGCAGCGACACACTCTTATTACATTAGGAGGAACTGTGGAGGTGGACGAGTGGGGCTCTTTTTTTTTTAAATCCCCACATTCATGAGGCCATGTTGTCAAAGAGGAAGTGGAAATGGAAAAGGAGCTGAATAAAAGAGTGAGAAGTGATGGTGGTTGTGTTAATCTCATTAGACTGAGAGCCCCCGGGCTCCTCCAACACTATTTATAGCGGCCTGCCGGAGAAAAGGCTGGCTGGCCTCCCCTATGAACACTAAGACTAACACTAAACGGGCGCCTCCTGCAGCACACGACACCAGCCATCACACGCAGGCTGGCCTCCCTCACATTCCATGTGACAATAGTGAAGGGACTGCCCACTTCCTTAATCATCACACCTGGGCTCAGGTGTCACATTCCCTTGGGCGCACCTGCCGCATGCAAAAGGAGGAGCTGGACGGTCATGTCGCTCTAAAAGACTGCAACACTGAGGCTTTGACAGCAATATTTCATCTTTAAGCCACATTTTCATGGGTAAGAACTAAAACTGTCAAACAATTCAAATAATTGATGTTAATCACACTTTCTTCATAGTTAATTCAAAATTAATCGTCATTAATTGCAGAATGGTGTACATTGTCATCATTAATAAGTGTACCCTAGAGAAGACCTGGCTGGGCAAAATAGGGTCCGCGGCCCACATGTGGCCCATTAACATTTTTAATCCGGCCCGCCGGACGTTCTTCATAATTTTTTTACACCTCTAACATGAAAAGTGTATTTGTGATGATGATGTGCACTCATGTTTTTAATGAGTGCAAGTCTTCAACTATAGAAAGTATTTCAATGCTTGAAATCTGCACTTTTCAGTGTTGTAGGAGTTATTACAGTAATCATTTATACACACATACTGTACATCTAAATGTGTATACATCATTTATACACACATACTGTACATCTAAATGTGTATACATCATTTATACACACATACTGTACATCTAAATGTGTATACATCATTTATACACACACAGTGTACATGTAAGTGTGGATATATCATGTATACACACATACTGTACATCTAAATGTGTATATATCATTTATACACACATACTGTACATCTAAATGTGTATATGTCATTTATACACACATACTGTACATGTAAATGTGTATATATCATTTATACACACATACTGTACATGTAAATGTGTATATATCATTTATACACACATACTGTACATCTAAATGTGTATATATCATTTATACACACATACTGTACATGTAAATGTGTATATATCATTTATACACACATACTGTACATGTAAATGTGTATATATCATTTATACACACATACTGTACATCTAAATGTGTATATATCATTTATACACACCTACTGTACATGTAAATGTGTATATATCATTTATACACACCTACTGTACATGTAAATGTGTATATATCATTTATACACACATACTGTACAACTAAATGTGTATATATCATTTATACACACATACTGTACATGTAAATGTGTATATATCATTTATACACACATACTGTACATGTAAATGTGTATATATCATTTATACACACATACTGTACATGTAAATGTGTATATATCATTTATACACACATACTGTACATCTAAATGTGTACATATCATTTATACACACATACTGTACATGTAAATGTGTATATATCATTAATACACACATACTGTACATCTAAATGTGTATACATCATTTATACACACATACTGTACATCTAAATGTGTATATATCATTTATACACACATACTGTACATCTAAATGTGTATATATCATTAATACACACATACTGTACATCTAAATGTGTATACATCATTTATACACACATACTGTACATGTAAATGTGTATATATCATTTATACACACATACTGTACATGTAAATGTGTATATATCATTTATACACACATACTGTACATGTAAATGTGTATATATCATTTATACACACATACTGTACATCTAAATGTGTATATATCATTTATACACACATACTGTACATGTAAATGTGTATATATCATTTATACACACCTACTGTACATCTAAATGTGTATATATCATTTATACACACATACTGTACATGTAAATGTGTATATATCATTTATACACACATACTGTACATGTAAATGTGTATATATCATTTATACACACATACTGTACATGTAAATGTGTATATATCATTAATACACACACATACTGTACATCTAAATGTGTATATATCATTTATACACACATACTGTACATCTAAATGTGTATATATCATTTATACACACACATACTGTACATCTAAATGTGTATATATCATTTATACACACATACTGTACATCTAACTGTGTATATATCATTTATACACACATACTGTACATCTAAATGTGTATATATCATTAATACACACATACTGTACATGTCAATGTGTATATATCATTAATACACACATACTGTACATGTCAATGTGTATATATCATTAATACACACACATACTGTACATGTCAATGTGTATATATCATTAATACACATTCAGTCTGGCCCCCCAGACACATTTTGTCTCCTAATGTGGCCCCGAGTCCAAATATTTGCTGAGTTCTGCCTTCAACAGATGATTTTCAGGGTCTTCATGTTGCTGCATGACAATGTTTTAACCTTGGCTATTAATTAATAAATTGTAATATTGAGCCTGCTGATTCTTCTGTAATTGAGGACTTGACTAGAACATGTAATAAAATAATGTACACAATATTTCCCCCAGCCAGAACCCCCCCTTATATTCCTAAATTGATGTACTAGCACTTCTTCAGATGTAAATATCACAGACTAACATTACAAAACGTCTGTGACAAGATCGTAATGTAAGACATGTTTATTTTGTTAATGTAAGGGTTGCACCTAAAATACCTGTGGCGGTGGGGGCGTGGTTAGGGGCGTGGTTAGGGGCGTGGTCAACATGAGGTCCTCGCACGGTTTGCTATAATGCATGTATTCTTTAAAAAGGCAAAAACGTGCGACTAAACATTTAAAACAAATCTGTTAAGTATAAAACTAAATCAAATATATTTTCTTACATATTATTGTTTTGTTCTATTTTTAAATTGTTGCTGCTTATATGTACTTGTTGAGAGTTTATTAATTTTTTGGGGAGATTTCTCCAATCCTTTTATTTTTTCTGTGATAAAAACAAATGGCAACATATCGAGCATGTAATGTTGGCGTTATTGAAGACCGCCCTCATGTTTCCAGATCGTGTTGAGATTGTGTCGCAGCATGTCTGGGATGAAAAGTGCTCCAGAGAGCCCGACGTCACACTCGGGAGCCTTTCTCTCATTAAAAGCTGCCAGCGTGGTCTTCAATTGTGAAGATGGCTGTCGGCGGCGAGGACATCTCAAATATGTTCAAGCACGTCCACGGAAATGCTGCGTCTGCCGGGTGTTAACGTGTGTGTTAGTGTCTTATGGTGGCCATTATTCCCATGGTCTGTGAACACACCATGTCGGTGGAGAAGGACCAAGTGTTGTGTGTCTATGAGTGTTGTGTGTCTGTGGGTGTTGTGTGTCTGTGGGTGTTGTGTGTCTGTGGGTGTTGTGTGTCTGAGTGTTGTGTGTCTGTGAGTGTTGTGTGTCTGTGAGTGTTGTGTGTCTGTGAGTGTTGTGTGTCTGTGAGTGTTGTGTGTCTGAGTGTTGTGTGTCTGTGAGTGTTGTGTGTCTGTGAGTGTTGTGTGTCTATGAGTGTTGTGTGTCTGTGAGTGTTGTGTGTCTGAGTGTTGTGTGTCTATGAGTGTTGTGTGCCTGTGAGTGTTGTGTGTCTGTGAGTGTTGTGTGTCTATGAGTGTTGTGTGTCTGTGAGTGTTGTGTGCCTGTGAGTGTTGTGTGTCTGTGAGTGTTGTGTGTCTATGAGTGTTGTGTGTCTATGAGTGTTGTGTGCCTGTGAGTGTTGTGTGTCTGTGAGTGTTGTGTGTCTATGAGTGTTGTGTGTCTGTGAGTGTTGTGTGTCTATGAGTGTTGTGTGTCTATGAGTGTTGTGTGTCTGTGAGTGTTGTGTGTCTGTGAGTGTTGTGTGTCTGTGAGTGTTGTGTGTCTGAGTGTTGTGTGTCTGAGTGTTGTGTGTCTGTGAGTGTTGTGTGTCTGTGAGTGTTGTGTGTCTGAGTGTTGTGTGTCTGAGTGTTGTGTGTCTGTGAGTGTTGTGTGTCTGTGAGTGTTGTGTGTCTGAGTGTTGTGTGTCTGTGAGTGTTGTGTGTCTGTGAGTGTTGTGTGTCTGTGCGTGTTGTGTGTCTGTGAGTGTTGTGTGTCTGTGAGTGTTGTGTGTCTGTGAGTGTTGTGTGTCTGAGTGTTGTGTGTCTGTGAGTGTTGTGTGTCTGTGAGTGTTGTGTGTCTATGAGTGTTGTGTGTCTGTGAGTGTTGTGTGTCTGTGAGTGTTGTGTGTCTGAGTGTTGTGTCTCTATGAGTGTTGTGTGTCTGTGAGTGTTGTGTGTCTGTGAGTGTTGTGTGTCTGTGAGTGTTGTGTGTCTGAGTGTTGTGTGTCTGAGTGTTGTGTGTCTGTGAGTGTTGTGTGTCTGTGAGTGTTGTGTGTCTGAGTGTTGTGTGTCTGTGAGTGTTGTGTGTCTGTGCGTGTTGTGTGTCTGTGAGTGTTGTGTGTCTGTGAGTGTTGTGTGTCTGTGAGTGTTGTGTGTCTGAGTGTTGTGTGTCTGTGAGTGTTGTGTGTCTGTGAGTGTTGTGTGTCTATGAGTGTTGTGTGTCTGTGAGTGTTGTGTGTCTGAGTGTTGTGTGTCTATGAGTGTTGTGTGCCTGTGAGTGTTGTGTGTCTGTGAGTGTTGTGTGTCTGTGAGTGTTGTGTGTCTGTGAGTGTTGTGTGCCTGTGAGTGTTGTGTGTCTGTGAGTGTTGTGTGTCTGTGAGTGTTGTGTGTCTATGAGTGTTGTGTGTCTATGAGTGTTGTGTGCCTGTGAGTGTTGTGTGTCTGTGAGTGTTGTGTGTCTATGAGTGTTGTGTGTCTGTGAGTGTTGTGTGTCTATGAGTGTTGTGTGTCTATGAGTGTTGTGTGTCTGTGAGTGTTGTGTGTCTGTGAGTGTTGTGTGTCTGTGAGTGTTGTGTGTCTGAGTGTTGTGTGTCTGAGTGTTGTGTGTCTATGAGTGTTGTGTGTCTGTGAGTGTTGTGTGTCTGAGTGTTGTGTGTCTATGAGTGTTGTGTGTCTGTGAGTGTTGTGTGTCTGTGAGTGTTGTGTGTCTGAGTGTTGTGTGTCTATGAGTGTTGTGTGTCTGTGAGTGTTGTGTGTCTGTGAGTGTTGTGTGTCTGAGTGTTGTGTGTCTGAGTGTTGTGTGTCTATGAGTGTTGTGTGTCTGTGAGTGTTGTGTGTCTGTGAGTGTTGTGTGTCTGTGAGTGTTGTGTGTCTGAGTGTTGTGTCTCTATGAGTGTTGTGTGTCTGTGAGTGTTGTGTGTCTATGAGTGTTGTGTGCCTGTGAGTGTTGTGTGTCTGTGAGTGTTGTGTGTCTGTGAGTGTTGTGTGCCTGTGAGTGTTGTGTGCCTATGAGTGTTGTGTGTCTGAGTGTTGTGTGTCTGAGTGTTGTGTGTCTGTGAGTGTTGTGTGTCTGTGAGTGTTGTGTGTCTGAGTGTTGTGTGTCTATGAGTGTTGTGTGTCTATGAGTGTTGTGTGCCTATGAGTGTTGTGTGTCTATGAGTGTTGTGTGTCTATGAGTGTTGTGTGTCTATGAGTGTTGTGTGTCTGTGAGTGTTGTGTGTCTGTGAGTGTTGTGTGTCTGAGTGTTGTGTGTCTATGAGTGTTGTGTGTCTATGGGTTTGTGTGTCTATGAGTGTTGTGTGTCTATGAGTGTTGTGTGTCTATGAGTGTTGTGTGTCTATGAGTGTTGTGTGTCTATGAGTGTTGTGTGTCTATGAGTGTTGTGTGTCTGTGAGTGTTGTGTGTCTGTGAGTGTTGTGTGCCTGTGAGTGTTGTGTGTCTGTGAGTGTTGTGTGTCTGTGAGTGTTGTGTGTCTGTGAGTGTTGTGTGCCTGTGAGTGTTGTGTGTCTGTGAGTGTTGTGTGTCTGTGAGTGTTGTGTGTCTATGAGTGTTGTGTGTCTGAGTGTTGTGTGTCTATGAGTGTTGTGTGTCTGTGAGTGTTGTGTGTCTGTGAGTGTTGTGTGTCTGTGAGTGTTGTGTGTCTGAGTGTTGTGTGTCTGAGTGTTGTGTGTCTGAGTGTTGTGTGTCTATGAGTGTTGTGTGTCTGTGAGTGTTGTGTGTCTGAGTGTTGTGTGTCTATGAGTGTTGTGTGTCTGTGAGTGTTGTGTGTCTGTGAGTGTTGTGTGTCTGTGAGTGTTGTGTGTCTGAGTGTTGTGTCTCTATGAGTGTTGTGTGTCTGTGAGTGTTGTGTGTCTGTGAGTGTTGTGTGTCTATGAGTGTTGTGTGTCTGTGAGTGTTGTGTGCCTGTGAGTGTTGTGTGTCTGTGAGTGTTGTGTGTCTGTGAGTGTTGTGTGCCTATGAGTGTTGTGTGTCTGAGTGTTGTGTGTCTGTGAGTGTTGTGTGTCTGAGTGTTGTGTGTCTGTGAGTGTTGTGTGTCTGTGAGTGTTGTGTGTCTGAGTGTTGTGTGTCTATGAGTGTTGTGTGCCTATGAGTGTTGTGTGTCTATGAGTGTTGTGTGTCTATGAGTGTTGTGTGTCTATGAGTGTTGTGTGTCTGTGAGTGTTGTGTGTCTGTGAGTGTTGTGTGTCTGAGTGTTGTGTGTCTATGAGTGTTGTGTGTCTGTGAGTGTTGTGTGTCTGTGAGTGTTGTGTGTCTGTGAGTGTTGTGTGTCTGAGTGTTGTGTGTCTATGAGTGTTGTGTGTCTATGAGTGCTGTGTGTCTATGAGTGTTGTGTGTCTATGAGTGTTGTGTGTCTATGGGTTTGTGTGTCTATGAGTGTTGTGTGTCTATGGGTTTGTGTATCTATGAGTGTTGTGTGTCTATGAGTGTTGTGTGTCTGTGAGTGTTGTGTGTCTGTGAGTGTTGTGTGTCTATGAGTGTTGTGTGTCTGAGTGTTGTGTGTCTATGAGTGTTGTGTGTCTGTGAGTGTTGTGTGTCTGTGAGTGTTGTGTGTCTGTGAGTGTTGTGTGCCTATGAGTGTTGTGTGTGTGAGTGTTGTGTGTGTGAGTGTTGTGTGTCTATGAGTGTTGTGTGTCTATGAGTGTTGTGTGTCTGTGAGTGTTGTGTGTCTATGAGTGTTGTGTGTCTGTGAGTGTTGTGTGCCTGTGAGTGTTGTGTGTCTGTGAGTGTTGTGTGTCTGTGAGTGTTGTGTGTCTGTGAGTGTTGTGTGCCTATGAGTGTTGTGTGTCTGAGTGTTGTGTGTCTGTGAGTGTTGTGTGTCTGAGTGTTGTGTGTCTGTGAGTGTTGTGTGTCTGTGAGTGTTGTGTGTCTGAGTGTTGTGTGTCTATGAGTGTTGTGTGCCTATGAGTGTTGTGTGTCTATGAGTGTTGTGTGTCTATGAGTGTTGTGTGTCTGTGAGTGTTGTGTGTCTGTGAGTGTT
The DNA here is from genome assembly GCF_033978795.1 of Nerophis ophidion. Lineage (NCBI taxonomy): Eukaryota > Metazoa > Chordata > Actinopteri > Syngnathiformes > Syngnathidae > Nerophis > Nerophis ophidion. Next base: position 1,154,458 of record NC_084617.1, read on the forward strand.
GTGTGTCTGAGTGTTGTGTGTCTATGAGTGTTGTGTGTCTGTGAGTGTTGTGTGTCTGTGAGTGTTGTGTGTCTGTGAGTGTTGTGTGTCTGAGTGTTGTGTGTCTATGAGTGTTGTGTGTCTATGAGTGCTGTGTGTCTATGAGTGTTGTGTGTCTATGAGTGTTGTGTGTCTATGGGTTTGTGTGTCTATGAGTGTTGTGTGTCTATGGGTTTGTGTATCTATGAGTGTTGTGTGTCTATGAGTGTTGTGTGTTTGTGAGTGTTGTGTGTCTGTGAGTGTTGTGTGTCTATGAGTGTTGTGTGTCTGAGTGTTGTGTGTCTATGAGTGTTGTGTGTCTGTGAGTGTTGTGTGTCTGTGAGTGTTGTGTGTCTGTGAGTGTTGTGTGCCTATGAGTGTTGTGTGTGTGAGTGTTGTGTGTGTGAGTGTTGTGTGTCTATGAGTGTTGTGTGTCTATGAGTGTTGTGTGTCTGTGAGTGTTGTGTGTCTATGGGTTTGTGTGCCTTTGAGTGTTGTGTGCCTATGAGTGTTGTGTGCCTATGAGTGTTGTGTGTCTATGAGTGTTGTGTGTCTGTGAGTGTTGTGTGTCTATGGGTTTGTGTGTCTATGGGTTTGTGTGTCTATGAGTGTTGTGTGCCTAGGAGTGTTGTGTGTCTATGAGTGTTGTGTGTCTATGAAAAACTTGTTGGTTTTGGCCCTGTTTGTGCGTACCCGGGCGCATGGTAATGTGGGGCTCGTTCTCCCAGAAATGCAGACGGGCTTCAGAGACAGCGTGCGGGTAGGAAAAGGATTTATGAAGTCATAAAGCAGACAGAACAAAGAAAAAACGTGCTGATAGCACTTAAGGCAACAAACCAAACGGGCTAGCGTGTGAGCTAGCAAAATAACTTAGCATGGAAACTAGCAGGTATTAAGCAGGAATCAAACGTCGACATCTGTAGCATGAAGCAAGACCGAGTGAGGCCAGGACAAACTAAATAGCCCTCTGATTAGTGCCCAGACAACAGGTGAGTGTCTTGAACACTAACCTGACGCAGCTGAGCGCTATCTGCAGTCATGGCAACAGAAACAACAAACTCAGAGGTGCATAAACAGAAACTAAACAGAGTCCAACACTGACAGAAAAACACAAGTAACCCGAAAAACCAAAACAGAACATGATCCGCGCAGTGGATCATATTCTGTTGTTTGCATAAAATTGCCAATAAAAGCTAAAAAAGAGCGTCAGACTTTGTTTTCTTCTGGATGCTACAAACCCTGTTTCCATATGAGTTGGGAAATTGTGTTAGATGTAAATATAAACAGAATACAATGATTTGCAAATCATTTTCAAGCCATATTCAGTTGAATATGCTACAAAGACAACATATTTCATGTTCAAACTCATAAACTTTTCTTTTTTTTGCAAATAATCATTAACTTTAGAATTTCATGCCAACAACACGTGACAAAGAAGTTGGGAATGGTGGCAATAAACACTGATAAAGTTGAGGAATGCTCATCCAACGCTTATTTGGAACATCCCACAGCTGTGCAGGCTAATTGGGAACAGGTGGGTGCCATGATTGGCTATAAAAACAGCTTCCCAAAAAATGCTCAGTCTTTCACAAGAAAGGATGGGGCGAGGGTCACCAATTTGTAAGCAAATTGTCGAAAAGTTTTAGAACAACATTTCTCAACGAGATATTGCAAGGAATTTCGGGATTTTACCATCTACGCTCCGTAAAATCATCAAAAGGTTCAGAGAATCTGGAGAAATCACTGCACGTAAGTGATGATATTATGGACTTTTGATCCCTCAGGCGGTACTGCATCAAAAATTGACAGTGTGTAAAGGATATCACCACTTCATAAAACCACTCTCAGTAACTACAGTTGGTCGCTACATCTGTAAGTGCAAATTAGAACTCTGCTATGCAAAGCAAATGCAGTTTATCAACAACACCGAGGAAAGCCGCCGGCTTCTCTGGGCCCGAGCTTAACTAAGATGGACTGATGCAAAGTGGAAAAGTGTTCTGTGGTCTGACGAGTCCACATTTCAAATTATCTTTGGAAACAGAGGATGTGGTGTCCTCTGGAACAAAGAGGAAAATAACTATCTGGATTGTTATCGACACAAAGTTGAAAAGCCAGCATGTGTGATGGTATGGGGGTGTATTAGTGCCCAAGGCATGGGTAACTTACACATCTGTGAAGGCACCATTAATGCTGAATGGTCCATACAGGTTTTGAAGCAACATATGTTGTCATCCAAGCAACGTTATCATGGACGCCCCTGCTTATTTCAGCAAAACAATGCCAAGCCACATATTACAACAGCGTGGCTTCGTAGTAAAAGAGTGCGGGTACTAGACTGGCCCGCCTGCAGTCCAGACCTGTCTCCCATGGAAAATGTGTGGTGCATTATGAAGCGTAAAATACGACAACAAGACCCCGGACTGTTGAAGGACTGAAGCTCTACATAAAACAAAAACAAGAATGGGAAAGAATTCCACTTTCAAAGCTTCAACAATTAGTTTCCTCAGTTCCCAAACATTTATTGAGTGTTGTTAAAAGAAAATGTGATGTAACACAGTGGTGAACATGCCCTTTCCCAACTACTTTGGCACGTGTTGCAGCCATGAAATTCTTAGTTAATGTTTGCAAAATAAAAAAAAGTTTGAGTTTGAACATGAAATATGTTGTCTTTGTAGCATATTCAACTGAATATGGCTTGAAAAGAATTTGCAAATCATTGTATTCTGTTTATATTTACATCTAACACAATTTCCCAACTCATATGGAAACAGGGTTTGTACAATACATTTTATTTATTTTCTTAGCTATGGTGGCTCATATGAAACCTGACATTAAGGAGAAACCCTAGACCTAGTTTAACTAGATGTACAGCGTAGCGCTTTTATTTTGAAGAGGGAAAGGTGGTTTGAGAAAGTGTCTTGACATGTTTTGATGTCTGATCGACTGTTTGCAATAAAAACGTTTCGACATCCTGCCATCCGTCTTTTATTTCTGTTGAGCTTTCTGTCATCTTACTTACTAAAGCAGTTACAGCAACAATGTAAATGTTATCTTATCGCTGCACCTTCATCACAACCTGAACACAGAAGTGAAGCACCACCAACAATGTAAATGTTATCTTATCGCTGCACCTTCATCACAACCTGAACACAAAAGTGAAGCACCACCAACAATGTAAATGTTATCTAATCGCTGCACCTTCATCACAACCTGAACACGGAAGTGAAGCACCACCAACAATGTAAATGTTATCTTATCGCTGCACCTTCATCACAACCTGAACACAGAAGTGAAGCACCACCAACAATGTAAATGTTATCTTATCGCTGCACCTTCATCACAACCTGAACACAGAAGTGAAGCACCACCAACAATGTAAATGTTATCTTATCGCTGCACCTTCATCACAACCTGAACACAGAAGTGAAGCACCACCAACAATGTAAATGTTATCTTATCGCTGCACCTTCATCACAACCTGAACACGGAAGTGAAGCACCACCAACAATGTAAATGTTATCTTATCGCTGCACCTTCATCACAACCTGAACACGGAAGTGAAGCACCACCAACAATGTAAATGTTATCTTATCGCTGCACCTTCATCACAACCTGAACACGGAAGTGAAGCACCACCAACAATGTAAATGTTATCTTATCGCTGCACCTTCATCACAACCTGAACACAGAAGTGAAGCACCACCAACAATGTAAATGTTATCTTATCGCTGCACCTTCATCACAACCTGAACACGGAAGTGAAGCACCACCAACAATGTAAATGTTATCTTATCGCTGCACCTTCATCACAACCTGAACACAGAAGTGAAGCACCACCAACAATGTAAATGTTATCTTATCGCTGCACCTTCATCACAACCTGAACACGGAAGTGAAGCACCACCCACCTCTAGAAAGACGCACACAGCAGGTGTTTGCTGCAGGAATGTCGCCTCTTTTCATTGCGGAACCTGCTCCTTTCTTGCCGAGAGAACAACTAGCCATGGCTTTGAAGCTGATATTAGCAGAAAGTAGACTTTCTTTTGTCCATTCCTGCTCGCTTGTGGCTCATCAGTAACAAAAGAACTGCAGCCAACTTCCCCCTCGAGTATCAAAAAGGAAGTGTTCGCGTTAATCTCCCGTTATAAAAATGAGTGCCGTTATTGAAATTTATAGTTAACGTGTTATTTTTGCAGTAACTTTGACAGACCTGCTAGGAAGCTTTCCAGCAGGAGTGGAGATGCTGGACATATTTTGGAGGACTCTCACAACAACAGCAAAAGCCCTCATTTCCCACAAGTAATGACACAATCAGCCTGTGGAAACACACGACACGGCATGAGCGCGCACACGCACGCACACACACACACTCACACACACACACGCACGCACGCGCACACACACACACACACACACACACACACACACACACACACACACACACACACACACACATCTCAGACTGGGGGAGTTAATTACTTTCACCAAGGAGCTTGTGTTGATCGGCGTGGGTTGCTTTGTTTGTTTGTTTATGTGCAACTTCCTGTCTCATACATTGCACTGGATTCTGTTTCTTCTACGATGGGGAGATACTTTTTACAAGGATGTGTTCACTATTTATTGTTAAATATTCATAATGATAAAGAATACATAACTACAGTAGATCCCCGATATTCACGGGGTATCATTCTGTGACGAAAAAACGTGAAAAAAATTATTTTTAAAAAATCATCCGAATCGCGATTTTTCATCTTGATTTTAAATCGATTCATAATTTAAATAAAAAAATACAACAAATTAATAAAGTAAATAAATACATTTAAATGTATAATTTTCAAAATATACATTTTTTCAAATATATATTTTATATATAATATAGTAAAAATAGTATATATATATATATATATATATATATGTATATATATATATATGTATATATATATATATATATATATATATATATACACTATTAGTTGTTTTTTAAGACAGTGTTAGGTCCTCTCCATGCAACCACCAGGAGCTTTTCTAACCTGTAACCTGTTTTGAAAAAGTGTCATGAGAATTATTACACCAAATAATACCTTGCGAGAATGTTTTTTTTTAAATCCAGAATGGTGTTGAATCCAAAATGAATTTTGAATCGAATGGTCCCCCCCAGGAAATGGAATCATTAGGCGTCACACCCCTACTTCTCACAGTTTGCCAAACATTCAGTTTTACACATTAAAAAACAATAACAGACATGCTAGTGTTGTACTTAAGAAATGTGCAAAGCATCTTCATGCTGGAAAATGTTAAGTGCATTGACTTGTGAGACACCGCCCTCTGCTGGATTCATGACTGTAACACTCTCTGACCTTCAGATAGTGCCATAAAAACAGTTGTCACAAAAATGTTTTCAGAGGAAAATAAATTAAAATATGCGAATAAGACCGCTCATAACAATAATAATAATAATAACTGTATTTTTCAACAGAACATTTAAAGTTTTTGTGTTTACTGCCGTCATATTGCAGTCTACACGTATCTCACTGGCACTCATGGAGGGCGGACGCTCCCGTTTGCTCTCCCTTATCTCTCCTGCTGGCTTCTTTGTCTTGTCTTTACTTGCTTGTTGTCTCTTTTGCACATCTTCACATTGGAACTATTTAACGGGCCTCAAGGAAATTGACAAGATCTTGGGTTTGGGGGAACCTGCTTGTTGTTGCTGGACACACCGGGCGGACTCTTGGGAGAAGGAGTGCTGCGTGCCTGGCGACCTTCAGTGGAGGAGGTGAAGATATCCAAGTACTGGGAATGATGACAAAAGGACTTCTGCTGATTGGAGTAAGCCTTGCTCTGGTTTGTCCACAAATTGGTATTTGCTGGCTGTCTTCAAAGTAGCCCAAAGCTGACACAAATGCAGGAAGCATTGGGGGAAGAACTGTGGACACTCTTGGGATTTTGGATCACATCAGTCTGCCCTGCAGGATGAATTCGAGGACCAGTTGTAGACAATTTAGAGCAGTGGTTCTTAACCTGGGTTCGATGGAACCCTAGGGGTTCAGTGAGTCGGCCTCGGGGGTTCGACAGAGCCTCTGCCACGGAGGTCAATACAAACCCAACTCATTGTGAAAATAAAAACTCCTCCCTATCGGCGTATTATGAGTATACTCCCAAACAATTTTCCCTCTAATTTCCATCTAATTTGCAGGTGTGTCATTTGTTGTGAGTTCATGCAGTGTGTTGGTTTTGTTCTTTGAACAAGGTGATGCTCATGCACGGTTCATTTTGTGCTACAGTAAAAAAAAAAAGAACATATAACTTTGTGTGAATTAGAAAAAAAAATAAAAATGTATTTTTCACTAAAGAAGGGTTCGGTGAATGCGCTTATGAAGCTGGTGGGGTTCGGTACCTCCAACAAGGTTAAGAACCACTGATTCAGAGTGAAAAGATCATTTTATTTTCACTCGCATACGAAACATTCCAACTTGGATTGTTTCCCTGGCTTGAGACTCTCCCGAAGGACATTGCAGCTAAGACACAACAAACTCCCGTCTTGTCTCTCATGGACACACACCTGTTGTTGTTGTTGACTTTGGACTTATCGGCTGCACCACATCAAGGCCGCGGAACAAAGACACACTGGAGGTTTACACACACACACAAACACACACATGCATCCACAAAAATAAACGCCACACACACACACACACACACCCCGCCCCCCCATCCAACGGCCTTGACGTTAATCCCTTTGAGGTGACGGGCGGCTGGGCAGCACCTGAAGAGCTGCAGCCTTCCACCGTGGCCCCCACTCCCTCCCCTCTGATGCAAGTCTCGACATGTATGTTGTAATATGTATATGTGCTCTGCTAGGAAGGTTTTTTCCCCACTCCAGACTGGACCCTCTTAGGAGCCCAGTCTGGATTGTAGTTTTTTAGTCTTCCTCCCCCAGCCTTTACGGGGCCCCTTGTGGAAACCCATCAGCGTTCCAGTTCTGTAATCCTGTACACTGTTTGTCTAATCTTGACCGGGTTTGTGCTGAAAACAAAGTTTCGTTGTCCTTGTTCAATGACAATAAAGACATATCTACTTCTTATGTGTGACTGCCATCTACTGGTCACACTTATTACACCATGTACAAAATAAATTAGTTTTAAGGTCGGTAAGTACAACCATTGTCGATTTTTGAGAAAATGAAAGTATTTTAAGTGCGGTAATAATAATAATAATAATGCTGTTGTGTGCAAGATAAAAAGGTGTCATGTCATCTGGTTGCATTTCAATCAAATATACATGGGAAATCCTCCTTGAACATATTTGCACTTCACCATCTTTGTGGCATCTTATCTGATCAGGTGTTCATTAAAGCGTTTTCTTGTGGTTTCAAGCAAGCAAAGGATGAAAGTCTAGTCAGAGTGAGGGGATGAGGAGGAGGAGGAGCCTCAGGCGAGCGTGGATGTGTGAACACGAGCGTGACCTACAAGTGAGCGCCAGCTTGTGCAGAAGACAAGTCGTGTTGCATCGATCTGGATCTCCCAGACGCTCATCCAGAGCTGCTTTGAAGAATTCTTCCTGAAGCAGGTGATTTTTTTCCTGTGAGTTTGTATTTTTCATATTTCAACCTCCTGCCAGCCTTCGTCTCAGCTGACATGGACAATAAATGCAAGGACGTGACACGCAAGTGTAATCCTATGCAGCATATCCTGCACACTCCCTCACCGCCGCATCAGGAACACTTTCAACACCACCCTAAATGATGCCTTTATGAAGATTTAAAAGAGTATAGGTCTTGATTGACGCTTCTAATTACAAGCAGCCTATCCCGCTAGCCCACAACAGGAACACCTACAATTGTGCCGACAATTGCACACTACAAAAAAAATCCTGCCTTTGCAAAGATAAACAAAACATAGACATTGATTGATGGCTGTAATCATACACAACATATCCTGTATTCTCACTGGCCACAACATTGGAAACACCTGGAGGAGTTAAGTTCAAGGGCACAATTCAAATCCGACCTTTTTAAAATCTTTTAAGACATAGCGTGCTAGCTAGCGGCTAACGACCAGCCGCAGTCGGCAGTGATTTATTTACTTCTAAATCACTATTCCTTGCCTCCATGGCAACAAATAAAGTACGTTACTTACATGTATGATTATCACTGGAGGACGAGGAATAGCTGAACGTGCTTCATTACACACCGTAGCTCACCTGGGTCACAATGTAAACAAACACCATGGGTGGATCTACACCTGACATCCACTGTAATGATACCAAGTACAGGAGTGTATCTAGTCAATACTACTATGATTACATCTATATTTTTTTGGCATCACAAAATCTTTTTTTGTTTTAAAAAAACTATATTATGTTTATAAAGTCAGGAAATACTTCCCTGGACACATGAGGACTTTGAATAGAATAGAAAGTACTTTATTGATCCCTGGGGGAAATTCAGCACCACAGTTCGCTCACAATAGACAATAATAATAAATAATATATAACATATATTATATATACAATATATAATATATGAATAGTATAAATATATTCTACATATATTCTACTTCATATATTCTGAATATGACCAATGTATGATCCTGTAATTACTTGCTATCACATCGATACCTAAATGTGTGGTATCATCCAAAACTAATGTCACGTATCAAAAAAGAGAAGAATAAGTGATTATTATGTTTTAACAGAAGTGTAGATAGAACATGTTGAAATAGAAAATAAGCAGATATTACCAAATGAATAAGTAGATTAATAATACATTTTTTAACAGTAGAAAATAATGTGTATAATTGACACAATATGTTACTGCATACATCAGCAGACTAATTAGTTTGTTTACTTACTACTAAAAGACAAGTTGTCTAGCATGCTCAACATTTTATTTAAGGAGTAAATGACAATAATAAACATATGTTTCATCCACACTAAGATGTTTTGTTCAAATAAAGCCAATAATGACATTTTTTGTGGTCCCCTCTATTTAGAAAGGTATCAAAATACATATATTGGTATCGGGACATCCCAAATAGGTATTGATTGACACTTGTAATCCCATGCAGCATATCCTGCACTCTCACTGGCCACAACATTTAGGAAACCTGCAAGAGCTCATTTCAAGAGCACCATTAAAAATCCTACCTTTACAAAGATAAAAATATTAGGTATTAAATAATGTGTGTAAGCACATCACTGGCAACAGCACTAGGGACGCCTGCAAGAGCTCATTTGAAAGCCATTAGTACAAAATCCTACATTTCCAAAGATAAAAGTAATATTGTGAGCATATATTACACTCTGACTGGCCACAACGTTGGGGAAACCTGCAAGAGCTCATTTCAAGAGCACGATTAAACATTGGACCTTTGCTGTTAGTGATCACATGCCACAGCAAGTGTCAGTTTCAAGCAAACTATCCCAAGTAAGGATTTTATAAAGACAAAAAGTCATAGGTGTTGATTGACACTTGTAATCACACATGCAGCATATCCTGCATTGCCACTGGCCACAGAATTAGGAACACCTGCAAGCATCAATTTTAGGTGGACCATCACAAAGCTTACAATTTACAAAGACAATACAAAAAACACTTGTAATCGCATGCAGCATATATATGCACTCTCCAGCAGAGGGGAGCCAGATATTGTACTCAAGTAAGAGTACTGTTACTTTACAGATTTAATACTCAAGTCAAAGTAAAGAGTTGTCACCCAAATATTTACTTGAGTAAAAGTAAAAAGTAGGGCTTCACAGTGGAAGAGGGGTTAGTGCGTCTGCCTCACAATACGAAGGTCCTGAGTAGTCAGGGTTCAATCCCGGGCTCGGGATCTTTCTGTGTGGAGTTTGCATGTTCACTCTGTGAATGCGTGGGTTCCCTCCGGGTACTCCGGCTTCCTCCCACCTCCAAAGACATGCACCTGGGGATAGGCCCCTCCCACCTCCAAAGACATGCACCTGGGGATAGGCCCCTCCCACCTCCAAAGACATGCACCTGTGGATAGGCCCCTCCCACCTCCAAAGACATGCACCTGGGGATAGGTTGATTGGCAACACTAAATGGTCCCTAGTGTGTGAATGTTGTCTGTCTATCTGTGTTGGCCCTGCGATGAGGTAGTGACTTGTCCTGGGTGTACCCCGCCTTCCGCCCGATTGTAGCTGAGATAGGCACCAGAACCCCCCGTGATCCCAAAGGGAATACACGGTAGAAAATGGATGGATAGAAGTAAAAAGTATGTTGTAAAAAAACTTTTCAAGTACTGAGTAACTGATGAGTAACCTGTTTGTTTAATGATGACGGCAACAAGTAATGCACAAAAACATAAAAATAGCAATGAACAAATTTAAAGACAGGAATATCTCTTAAGCAACTAAAACAATAATATATATTAAATAATATATATTTGGTTTTACACAGTATTGAAAATTAAAAAAAAAAAAAAAGAATTTTACTTTTACAAGCTCATGATACTATTGGCTAAGTTTTATATTTATAAATGTAAGTTTCTCAATACCTGACCTGTTTTTTGTGCCTTTAAAAAAGATTTAGAACTCTACATTAAAACACTCTACCTCTAACAACCAAAAAGCTGTGAAAACGATGATGTTGTGTTCCACACTTAAGTTATTTACCGAGATTGAGTGAGCCTATGGCTTTGCAATTTGTTTAATATATATATATATATATATATATATATATATATATATATATATATATATATATATATATATATATATATATATACATATATATATATATATATATATATAGCATTCTATTTTAGTTACTTGGAATTTACAACCCCCTGGTGCTGTTTTGTACGGTTTTTATACTGATTTGTACTGTTTTTGTACTTACTTTGATTATTATTTTCAACTGTTTGTAAATGTTGAAATTGATGAATAAAAGGTTTATTAAAAGAAAGTGTGCAGTTAATCATGTGACCGCCTGGCTCCGTTTGATTGGTGAAACGAAGTCACACGTCACCAGTGACTGCATTTGATTGGTGAAACAGAGTCACACGTCACCAGTGACTGCATTTGATTGGTGAAACGGAGTCACACGTCACCAGTGACTGCATTTGATTGGTGAAACTGAGTCACACGTCACCAGTGACTGCATTTGATTGGTGAAACGGAGTCACACGTCACCAGTGACTGCATTTGATTGGTGAAACGCAGGCATGTGATAGATCCTACTTTGAAGGTCTGTCTGACAAAACAAACAAAGTGTGCATTAACAGATCGATAAAAATCAGTAGCGAGTAGCAAGCTGATGTAGATAAATGCAGCGGAGTAAAAGTAGCGTTTCTTCTCTATAAAAATACTAATGTAAAAGTAAAATTATGTTGCATTAAAACTACTCTTAGAAGTACAATTTATCCCAAAAGTTACTCAAGTAGATGTAACGTAGTAAATATAGCGCATTACTACCCACTTCTGCTCTCCATGGCCACAATACCAGGGACACCTGCAAGAGTTTATTTGAAGCTCACCATCCAAAAGCCTCTTTGATGAGGCTAGATGAGGTGAGCAAGATTGAAAGAAGAGTTGTGCATCATGACCATTGTTGAGACAGCTGCCCTGCTATTGGATGCAGCTGTACCTATTAAAGAGGCCCAGTGGGTGGATGCAAATGTCAAAGCTTCATTTTTGCTTTTTTTTCTACGGATTCGCAATATTAACCATAAACCGACATTTCCCTCTCAGGGAAAATATCCAATTCTACCTCTGATGAGTTTTTTTTGTTTTTTTTTATGATATTTGGATTCCAAAATCCACATTTGACTGCACCATCAGGGTCTGACAGTCAACAGAGCAGGAGGGCATGTGGCGAGTGAAGGTTGACTTCATGCTCCAGAAGCTTCCATTTGCTACGGCGCAAGGAAGCCTGACCTCCCTGGAAATAAAGCTCCAAGCTGCAAGATGCCCCCCCTCCCCCCCACCCTATGTTACTGTCATTTCCCCTCCTACATGTTTCCACATGCTCATTATATCCCGCAATGTCTTCAGTTATGTTCCATCTGCTGTGGAATAAAAGCAGCCAGACACCTTGAGGACGTGAAAATGGAAAGAAAAGGTGGCTTTGGTCAGCGTGTGAGAGGCAAGGAAGAGTTTCTTCCTGCAGTTGCCATCTTGCTGTTTAATAGATAGAAATAAGTGGACTGTCCACTTCACAACTAAGTCAATTTAGCAAAAGTGTATTTATCAAAGAGTTATGAAGCAGTGGCACAAACATTCATGTCATTTCCAAAACAGAAAGTGCAAGATTGTCAGTGACATTTTAAGTGTCAAAAAAAAAAAGCTGCATAATAGGAAATCAAATAATGTTCGTCCTTCGCTATGTGGTAGGTTCCTGCAGACGTTATTCAATTTTGTTGTCGACTATTTTTTTCATACGGTGTTGATCTGCAAATCTTTGCCACGGCATTTTGATGGTGTGGGCGTGTGGCACCGAACAGAGATGTTGACATGCAGTTTCAAGCACTCTTCATTCTATAGCAGGTGACTTTTCAAACAATGCTACATTTTAGCAGTAATGCTACTTTTGCTAGCAACGCTTTTGCCCCACACTTGACCAATTTCGGTTGTCTGTTCGACATATTCCCACTCGAAGCCAAACCACCGCCAGACGATGGACCCCCTGCTGTTTTTCTTGGGAATTACTTCTTCCATCATTCGCACCTTCTTTCTCTCGTATTACCACTTGCACGGCTCTGCTAGCATCACAGCTAACATTACCCAGTCTGCTACCGCTCTGCTGGGCGAGGGCGTATACGTATGTGACGTATGAGGTGACAGTATGTGACGTGTGAGGTGACAGTATGTGACGTGTGAGGTGACAGTATGTGACGTGTGAGGTGACAGTATGTGACGTGTGAGGTGACAGTATGTGAGGTGTGAGGTGACAGTATGTGAGGTGTGAGGTGACAGTATGTGAGGTATGAGGTGACAGTATGTGAAGTGTGAGGTGACAGTATGTGAGGTGTGAGGTGACAGTATGTGACGTATGAGGTGACAGTATGTGACGTGTGAGGTGACAGTATGTGACGTGTGAGGTGACAGTATGTGACGTATGAGGTGACAGTATGTGACGTGTGAGGTGACAGTATGTGAGGTGTGAGGTGACAGTATGTGAGGTGTGAGGTGACAGTATGTGACGTGTGAGGTGACAGTATGTGAGGTGACAGTATGTGAGGTGACAGTATGTGACGTGTGAGGTGACAGTATGTGACGTGTGAGGTGACAGTATGTGAGGTGTGAGGTGACAGTATGTGAGGTGTGAGGTGACAGTATGTGACGTGTGAGGTGACAGTGTGTGAGGTATGAGGTGACAGTATGTGAGGTGTGAGGTGACAGTATGTGACGTGTGAGGTGACAGTATGTGACGTGTGAGGTGACAGTATGTGACGTGTGAGGTGACAGTATGTGACGTGTGAGGTGACAGTATGTGACGTGTGAGGTGACAGTATGTGACGTGTGAGGTGACAGTATGTGACGTGTGAGGTGACAGTATGTGAGGTGTGAGGTGACAGTATGTGAGGTGTGAGGTGACAGTATGTGAGGTGTGAGGTGACAGTATGTGACGTGTGAGGTGACAGTATGTGACGTGTGAGGTGACAGTATGTGACGTGTGAGGTGACAGTATGTGACGTGTGAGGTGACAGTATGTGACGTGTGAGGTGACAGTATGTGACGTGTGAGGTGACAGTATGTGAGGTGTGAGGTGACAGTATGTGACGTATGAGGTGACAGTATGTGACGTGTGAGGTGACAGTATGTGACGTGTGAGGTGACAGTATGTGAGGTGTGAGGTGACAGTATGTGACGTGTGAGGTGACAGTATGTGACGTATGAGGTGACAGTATGTGACGTGTGAGGTGACAGTATGTGAAGTGTGAGGTGACAGTATGTGAGGTGTGAGGTGACAGTATGTGACGTATGAGGTGACAGTATGTGACGTATGAGGTGACAGTATGTGACGTGTGAGGTGACAGTATGTGACGTGTGAGGTGACAGTATGTGACGTATGAGGTGACAGTATGTGACGTGTGAGGTGACAGTATGTGAGGTGTGAGGTGACAGTATGTGACGTGTGAGGTGACAGTATGTGACGTGTGAGGTGACAGTATGTGAGGTGACAGTATGTGACGTATGAGGTGACAGTATGTGACGTGTGAGGTGACAGTATGTGAGGTGTGAGGTGACAGTATGTGACGTGTGAGGTGACAGTATGTGACGTGTGAGGTGACAGTATGTGACGTGTGAGGTGACAGTATGTGAGGTGACAGTATGTGACGTGTGAGGTGACAGTATGTGAGGTGACAGTATGTGACGTATGAGGTGACAGTATGTGACGTATGAGGTGACAGTATGTGACGTGTGAGGTGACAGTATGTGACGTATGAGGTGACAGTATGTGACGTATGAGGTGACAGTATGTGACGTGTGAGGTGACAGTATGTGAGGTGTGAGGTGACAGTATGTGACGTGTGAGGTGACAGTATGTGACGTGTGAGGTGACAGTATGTGAAGTGTGAGGTGACAGTATGTGAGGTGTGAGGTGACAGTATGTGACGTATGAGGTGACAGTATGTGACGTGTGAGGTGACAGTATGTGACGTGTGAGGTGACAGTATGTGACGTATGAGGTGACAGTATGTGAGGTGTGAGGTGACAGTATGTGACGTGTGAGGTGACAGTATGTGACGTGTGAGGTGACAGTATGTGACGTGTGAGGTGACAGTATGTGAGGTGACAGTATGTGAGGTGACAGTATGTGACGTGTGAGGTGACAGTATGTGACGTGTGAGGTGACAGTATGTGACGTGTGAGGTGACAGTATGTGAGGTGTGAGGTGACAGTATGTGACGTGTGAGGTGACAGTATGTGAGGTGACAGTATGTGACGTGTGAGGTGACAGTATGTGACGTGTGAGGTGACAGTATGTGAGGTGACAGTATGTGACGTGTGAGGTGACAGTATGTGACGTGTGAGGTGACAGTATGTGACGTGTGAGGTGACAGTATGTGAGGTGTGAGGTGACAGTATGTGACGTGTGAGGTGACAGTATGTGACGTGTGAGGTGACAGTATGTGAGGTATGAGGTGACAGTATGTGACGTGTGAGGTGACAGTATGTGAGGTGTGAGGTGACAGTATGTGAGGTGTGAGGTGACAGTATGTGACGTGTGAGGTGACAGTATGTCACGTGTGAGGTGACAGTATGTGAGGTATGAGGTGACAGTATGTGACGTGTGAGGTGACAGTATGTGACGTGTGAGGTGACAGTATGTGACGTGTGAGGTGACAGTATGTCACGTGTGAGGTGACAGTATGTGAGGTATGAGGTGACAGTATGTGACATCTGAGGTGACAGTATGTGACGTGTGAGGTGACAGTATGTGACGTGTGAGGTGACAGTATGTGACGTGTGAGGTGACAGTATGTGACGTGTGAGGTGACAGTATGTGAGGTGTGAGGTGACAGTATGTGACGTGTGAGGTGACAGTATGTGACGTGTGAGGTGACAGTATGTGACGTATGTAGGAAGGTGTGCTTGGTGTCTGTGAGAAGGAGAGACAGGAAAGAGTGGGAGGAGCCTGTAGTGTAATGCCCGCAGCTAAAAGCAACTGTGTGAGAAGGTCTACTCCAATATCACCATGTAGTCATTTTCTATATCGCCCAGAGACAAAGCCACCATATATCCATATATCGCCCAGCCCTAATGGCAGCTACACTTTACATCTTAAACATCTCAACACAATTATTAGGAAATGTCTGGTGGGCTGCATGTGGCCCCCAGGCCTTCATTTGCCCAAGTCTGCCCTGGACAAGTCGCCGCCTATTCCCATGAATTGTATCTTACTGACTTTTATAAGTGCACTTGTCATCTTGCACCTGAGTGGGTGTTCATGTAGATGAAATACTGTAGGTGACACGTCTAAAGTTGCTATTTACATGTTGGTGTGGTTTTAGTCTACTAGCCATTTTTCCATCGCTCCATCCCTGCCTGTAGACATCATTCTTGGGGCCAAAACTATGAAGCAAGAGCCAATGTTGTCAGCATAAGGGGGGCCCTTAATATTGAGAAACTAAAATACACTTTGAAACATGTCATTAAGTTAAAAAGACGTTGTATTATTTAAAAAAAAAACAGCAGTTATTGTGCTGGACTGCATGCAAATAGAAGCAGTTGTACTTAATGTTGTGACAGCAGTCTTATTTCTTTCTTCTTTTCATGTTTGGACGGCAAGAAGAGAGAGTTGAATCCTTAATGGCCTGTGTTGTTTCCAGCAGCATTATAATCTCTGGCGGTCTTTATTGCAGCAGGAGTCGCTCCAATAATAGGGGAACAAATATTTCATTATGACAAATAGAAATATATGCATGAAAGAAGTAATAATAACAAGAGTCCATTTCCCATTGTGGACAGCAAATGAGCAAATGTCTTGGACAAAGCCGTGTTTGATTGGACTGGACCAGCA
Organism: Nerophis ophidion; assembly: GCF_033978795.1. NCBI lineage: Eukaryota > Metazoa > Chordata > Actinopteri > Syngnathiformes > Syngnathidae > Nerophis > Nerophis ophidion. The sequence continues at coordinate 1,170,962 of NC_084617.1, forward strand.
TCTGCAGCGTCTGTGCAGGGGCTGAAGATTGCAAAGACAGGAAGCCCGGCCAATCATTTTGGGATGGACGCGCATGTGTGTGTGTGTGTGTGTGTGCGTGCGTGTGTGTGTGTGTGTGGCTGAGAGTGTCTACTGTGTGGCCTGCATTGTCTCTTTCATCTGGCATTGTGAGTTATTTGGAGTGTGTTCTCCCTCAGCATCGCTCACATTAGTGTGACAGGAGGCTCTGCTCGACACCTGTACACCGTTTGTTCTTTCTGCTCCACTGACTGACTCTCTGTGTGTGTGTGTGTGTGTGTGTGTGTGTGTGTGTGTGTGTGTGTGTGTGTGTGTGTGTGTGTGTGCACTGACACACAGCTGTCAGCCTCCGTCACTCAAATAAGTCTCCAGTTAGACAGCAGCCCAAAGCATATTTAGCTGGACGTCCCCTCAGCGACAGTACATGTCCCCCCCAACACACACACACACACACACACACACACACATATATTTCTTACCTTCTTCAGACCTCCGAATAAAAATGAGTTAGCCGTATATATATATATATATATATATATATATATATATATATATATATATATATACACACACAGTATATATATATATATATATATATATATATATATATATATTACATCTTTGGGTGTCCCACGATTCGATTCAATATTGATTCTTGGGTCACGATTCGATTCAAAACGATTTTATTTTATTTTTATTTTTTTCAATTTAACACGATTCTCGATTCAAAAATGATTTTTTTCCCGATTGAAAAGGATTGTGTATTCATTCAATACATAGATTTCAGCAGGATCTACCCCAGTCTGCTGACATGCTAGCAGAGTAGTAGATGTAAAAAAAAAAAAGCTTTTATAATTGTAAAGGACAATGTTTTATCAACTGATTGCAATAATGTACATTTGTTTGAACTATTAAAGGAAGCAAAAATCTGACTTATTTTATCTTTGTGAAAACATTGGACACAGTGTGTTGTCCAGCTTATGAGATGCCATGCAAGTGTAAGCCACAGTGACACTATTGTTGTTTATTATTATTTTTATAAATGTCTAATGATAATGTCAATGAGGGATTTTTAATCACTGCTATGCTGAAATGATAACTAATATTGATACTGTTGTTGATAATATTCACTACTTTTGTTTGTGTCTCCTCTCAATTGCTCTGTTTATTGCAGTTCTGAGTGTTGCTGGCTCAGCTTTGCTTTTGGAATTGGATTGCATTGTTATGGTATTGCTGTGTATTGTTTTGTTGGATTGATTAAAAAAAAAAAAAAATTTTAAATAATAATTAAAACAAAAAAAATACATTTTTTTAAAATGAGAATCGATTCTGAATCGCACAACGTAAACGATTAGATTCGTATTTGAATCAATTTTTTCCCACACCCCTAATATATATATATATATATATATATATATATATATATATATATATATATATATATATATATATATATACAGTGGGGCAAAAAAGTATTTAGTCAGCCAGCGATTGTGCAAGTTCTCCCACTTCAAATGATGAGAGGTCTGTCATTTTCATCATAGGTACACTTCAACTGTGAGAGACAGAATTCACATTGTAGGAATTTTAAAGAATTTATTGGTAAATGATGGTGGAAAATAAGTATTTGGTCAACCATTCAAATCTCTCACTGATGGAAGGAGGTTTTGGCTGAAAATCTCACGATACATGGCCCCATTCATTCTTTCCTTAACACGGATCAGTCGTCCTGTCCCCTTAGCAGAAAAACAGCCCCAAAGCATGATGTTTCCACCTCCATGCTTCACAGTAGGTATGGTGTTCTTGGGATGCAACTCAGTATTCTTCTTCCTCCAAACACGACGAGTTGGGTTTATACCAAAAAGTTATATTTTGGTTTCATCTGACCACATGACATTCTCCCAATCCTCTGCTGTATCATCCATGTGCTCTCTGGCAAACTTCAGACAGGCCTGGACATGCACTGGCTTAAGCAGGGGGACACGTCTGGCACTGCAGGATTTGATTCCCTGTCGGCGTAGTATGTTACTGATGGTAACCTTTGTTACTTTGGTCCCAGCTCTCTGCGGGTCATTCACCAGGTCCCCCCGTGTGGTTCTGGGACTTTTGCTCATGGTTCTCATGATCATTTTGACCCCACAGGATTAGATTTGCGTGGAGCCCCAGATCCAGGGAGATTATCAGTGGTCTTGTATGTCTTCCATTTTCTCATAATTGCTCCCACAGTTGATTTCTTTCCCACCAAGCTGCTTGCCTATTGTAGATTCACTCTTCCCAGTCTGGTACAGGTCTACAATTCTTTTCCTGGTGTCCTTCGACAGCTCTTTGGTCTTGGCCATAGTGGAGTTTGGAGTCTGACTGTTTGAGGCTGTGGACAGGTGTCTTTTATACAGATAACCAGTTCAAACAAGTGCCATTAATACAGGTAACGAGTAGAGGACAGAAGAGCTTCTTAAAGAAGAAGTCACAGGTCTGAGAGAGCCAGAGATCTTCCTTGTTTGAAGTGACCAAATATGTATTTTCCACCATAATTTACAAATAATTGTTTTTAAATTCCTACAATGTGAATTCCTGGATTAATTTTTCACATTCTGTCTCTCACAGTTGAAGTGTACCTATGATGAAAATGACAGACCTCTGTCATCATTTGAAGTGGGAGAACTTGCACAATCGCTGGCTGACTAAATACTTTTTTGCCCCACTGTGTGTATATATATATATATATATATATATATATATATATATATATATATATATATATATATATATATACATACATACATACATACACACACACACATACCGTATTTTCTGGACCATAGGGCGCACTGCTGATGAGCGAGTCTAGTCATCTCTTTTTTAATACAAAAGGTGCACCGGATTATAAAGCGCATTAAAAGTGTCATATTGTGAGGCATTTTCTGAATTGATGTCATTCCCAGGAGCCAGTTGAATAGCCACGCTCTAGAGGAAGTAGAAACTCTGCGTAAAATCAGTTATTGGTTGAGTATGGGGTGTCACCTTAAAAAGCCTTAAGTAGATTCCCATAGAGCCAAGGTTTGCTTTTCAGTAATCATCTTTTCCCTTGCTTGTTTTGTCCTTGGTCTTTCATAGCGGCTCAACGAGGGGGCGTTCTGCGGGAGTGCCGTGCCAGAAAAAAAAAGCCAAGGAAGTGAGAGTCTGATGGATTTATGATAGGACCGCCGCCAGCCGAGAACAAAGCTTCTGAGGTGTGAATCTGGGCAAACAAGCAAGACGCACAATGGAGCGGCAAAACCCAGAAGAGATGTAATCAATACAAGTCTTTTACACCCAAATGAAGCGCCTCACGCACACAAGTTTTTTTTCTTACTGGACAAAAAACAGGAGCCCGTCAAGTCGCGTTATTGGCTGCATGAGTCCCGCCCAAGGGCACTATGGATTTTCCTGTGGCATTACAGAGTGCGAGTGTAATGGATGAGGGCAGCAATACAGTGGGGGGCTGCTGGAGCTCAAATAAATGAGTAGGAGCGTAATGGAGGAGGGCAGCAATACACTGGTTATTAACTCAAGCTAACGCCACACTTGGCTCACCAGCAGTAAAGGAACAGGTGGCTTGTAAATTTTTAATGCCTTTTTGCTGACACCGTCGCCCAGTTGCACTTCAAAACTTCAAAAATAAACATCCAAGAAAGGTTACTTTTTACCTACATTACACACCTCACCTCAAGCACTTTTTGCCAGGAAATGCTGGGCACATCAAAGACGTCCTGAACATTTTGCAAGCAAGGATCATCTGCTGCTGTCAGATGAATATCATATTCAATGTTTAGGGCCACGCGTATGCAAACATATCACATAACAATATGAAAGAAATGCTGTGTATAGGCTAAAGTGCTAAACCACAGTACAAGTGCCAAAAGCCCTGATTGTGCAAACTTCCATTTAGCAGTCACAGACCTCCAGCCTGTATGGTTTGATGCACCAAATGCTGTATGGTTTGATGTACCAAATGCTGTATGGTTTGATGTACCAAATGCTGTATGGTTTGATGTACCAAATGCTGTGTATAGGCTAAAGTGCTAAACCACAGTACAAGTGCCAAAAGCCCTGATTGTGCAAACTTCCATTTAGCAGTCACAGACCTCCAGCCTGCATGGTTTGATGCACCAAGCTCATCTTTCATCCTGCAGCACAGCCTCTTCAACTTCAGGACTTTTGCAGTGCACCACGGGGCTAGTGACTGGGCCAAGGCAACTGACTTCAGCCCGTGGCTAATATTGTTTCTTATAGAAAAACTTGTTGAAAATTAAATATTTTTTTATTCTAAATATTTTTCGGACTATTAGGCGCACTTAAAATCTGTTTTTTCCCCACAAAACTGGATCCTGCGCCTTATAACCCGGTGCGCCTAATGTACGGAATAAATTTGGTTGTGCTTACCGACCTGGAAGCTATTTTATTTGGTACACGGTGTAATGTAAGTGTGACCAGTAGATGGCAGTCACACATAAGAGATACGTGTAGACTGCAGTATGATGGCAGTCATACATAAGAGATACATGTAGACCAGTGGTTCTCAAATGGGGGTCTGCGTACTCCTGGTGGTACTTGAAGGTATGCCAAGGGGTATGTGAGATTTTTCCAAAATATTCTAAAAATAGCAACAATTCAAAAATCCTTTATAAATATATTTATTGAATAATACTTCAACAAAATATGAATATAAGTTCATAAACTGTGAAAAAATGCAACAATGCAATATTCAGTGTTGACAGTTAGATTTTTTGTGGACATGTTCCATAAATATTGATGTTAAAGATTTTTTTTTTTTTGAGAAGAAATGTTTAGAAGTAAGTTGATGAATCCAGATGGATCTCTATCACAATCCCCAAAGAGGGCACTTTAAGTTGATGATTACTTCTATGTGGAGAAATCTGCATTTATAATTGAATCACTTGTTTATTTTTCAAAAAGTTTTTAGTATCTTTTTTTCCAGACTAGTTAAAGAGCATGCGGCTCTTTAACTAGTCACCGCCCAAGTGGCTCCCTGGAGCTTTTTAAAAAAGGTCTGAAAATAGAAATGGAGGACAACGTGACATAAAGCTTCCTAATTGTTAGAAATTCCACTGGTTATATTTAACATGATTCACTGATGGCGAGTGACGTTTTGTCCTACTAATTCGGCCGTCCTTGAACTCACCGTAGCTTGTTTACATGTCCAACTTTCTCCGACGGACATGTTTTATTCCGCACCTTTTTTGTCTCATTTTGTCCACCAAGGCTCGGGATCTTTCTGTGTGGAGTTTGCATGTTCTCCCCGTGAATGCGTGGGTTCCCTCCGGGTACTCCGGCTTCCTCCCACTTCCAAAGACATGCACCTGGGGATAGGCCCCTCCCACCTCCAAAGACATGCACCTGGGGATAGGCCCCTCCCACCTCCAAAGACATGCACCTGGGGATAGGTTGATTGGCAACACTAAATGGTCCCTAGTGTGTGAATGTTGTCTGTCTATCTGTGTTGGCCCTGCCATGAGGTGGCGACTTGTCCAGGGTGTACCCCGCCTTCCGCCCGATTGTAGCTGAGATAGGCGCCAGCGCCCCCCGCGACCCCAAAAGGGAATAAGCGGTAGAAAATGGATGGATGGGTTTTATGTTGTGCGTGAATGTACAAAGGTGAACTTTGTTGGAGTGCTAATCAGGCATATTTGGTCAGTACATGACTGCAAGCTAACTGATGCTAACATGATATTTAGGCTAACTGTATGTACATATAACATCATTATGCCTCGTTTTTTGGTATATTTGAGCTCATTTAATTTCCATTACTTAGGTTCTATATTTGCATGTGTCATGACACATTATCTGTATGTAATATTGGCTGCATTTCTCATAGTTGTTTAAGTGCCATGTTGTTCCAGACCACAGTAAACATTACCCAGCTCGCAAAGATTGTATTAAATCCATTAGAAGATGTTACTTTTTTAACTTGGACACACACATCTATACCTTTGGCATTTCCAGGAGTTATCTCACCCTCTGAGAAGCCTCCATTTTACTAATGTTTTTCAAAGTTGTAAAAATGTGTAGTATAAATATTACATTTCAACATTTCTGTGAACTTTAAGTCAGCCTGTGACAGTCATTTTGATAGTACTGTAGGCTATTATAGCTAATATAGACACTTAATGTTTTGCCTTCATTATAACATTTTTTATAAGGCTTTGAATTTTTTGCAGCTATAGATTGATTTTTTTTTTGTGGATGTATATTTGGTCCGATATAGCTCTTTTTTTTATCTCCTGAAGGAATCAATACTCTCTATCTTTTAAAATGTTTGGTTGCCGACCCATGAGCTAGTTGATGGGTGCCTGGCCAGGAATCAACCCCACGCCCTCAAGCGGAAGCATGTACCATGACACTATCAGCTCTGTATTAATTATCAGAGGTGGGTAGAGTAGCCAGAAATTGTATTCAAGTAAGAGTACTGTTACTTTAGATTATGTATTACTCAAGTAAAAGTAAGGGGTAGTCACCCAAATATTTACATGAGTATAAGTAAAAAGTATGTTGTGAAAAAACTACTCAAGTACTGAGTAACTGATGAGTAACCTGTTTGTTTAATGATGACGGCAACAAGTAATGCACAAAAACATAAAAAATAGCAATGAACAAATTCAGAACCAGGAATATCTCTTAAGCTACCAAAACAATAATATATATTAAATGATATGTATTTGGTTTAACACTGTATTGAAAAAAAAATTGAAAATGAATTTTACCTTTGCAAGCTCATGATACTATTGGCTAAGTTTTATATTCATAAATGTAAGTTTCTCAATACCCGACCTGTTTGTTGTGCCTTTAAAAAAGATTTAGAACTCTACATTAAAACACTCTACCTCTAACAACCAAAAAGCTGTGAAAACGATGATGCTGTGTTCCACACTTAAGTTATTTACCGAGATTGAGTGAGCCTATGGCTTTGCACTTTCTTTATTTTATATATATATATATTTTGCATTCTATTTTAGTTGCTTTGAATTTACAACCCCCTGGCGCTGTTTTTATACTGTTTTTTTACTTACTTTGATTATTATTTTCAACTGTTAGTAAATGTTGAAATTTATAAATAAAGGTTTATAAAAAAAAAAGTGTGCAGTTAATCATGTGAGCGCCTGGCTCTGTTTGATTGGTGAAACGGAGTCAAACGTCACCAGTGACTGCATTTGATTGGTGAAACGGAGTCAAAAGTCACCAGTGACTGCATTTGATTGGTGAAACGGAGTCAAAAGTCACCAGTGACTGCATTTGATTGGTGAAACGGAGTCACACGTCACCAGTGACTGCATTTGATTGGTAAAACGCAGGCATGTGATGGATCCTACTTTGAAGGTCTGTCTGACAAAACAAACAAAGCGTGCATTAACAGATCGATAAAAATCAGTAGCGAGTAGCAAGCTGATGTAGATAAATGCAGCGGAGTAAAAATAATGTTTCTTCTCTATAAATAAACTCAAGTAAAAGTAAAAGTATGTTGCATTAAAACTACTCTTAGAAGTACAATTCATCCCAAAAGTTACTCAAGTAGATGTAACGTAGTAAATGTAGCGCGTTACTACATATCTCTGTTGATTATATGAAATCCAAAGAGTGGGCCACAATGTACAGTTGTGATCAAAATGATTCAACCCCCACACAATTTTGGAGTTTTAGCAAGTTGGACATTTATTCCGTATTTGGTTTATAGTCATATCAAATAAAGATGTGTCAAATAGACAAATGCAATTTAAATTCTAACACTGTATTTTACAAAATACCAAAAAAGGACATTTTTCTTAATATCTCATTGACAAAATGATTCAAGCCCCTAGTTCCATGCATCTTTAGTACTTAGTAGAACAGTAATGACATCCTTCAAAGGTGATACATAAGCTTCTTGCAAGCATCTACAGTATTTGAGCCCATTCCTGTTGGGCAAAGGCCTCCAGTTCATTCATATTCTTGGACTTGTGTGCTGCAACTGCCTTCTTCAAGTCCCACCACAGCTTTTCTACAGGATTTAGGTCTGGCCACTCCAGAGTCTTCCAGCCCTTCTTCTGCAACCACTCTGATGTTGATTTGGAGGTATGCTTGGGATCCTTGTCCTGTTGGAAGGTCCAACGTCTCCCAAGCCTCAGCTTCCTCACTGACTTCATGACATTTGCAGCTAATATATCCTGCTAGGAAATAGAATTCATAATGCCTTGAACGCGCTGGAGATTCCCGGTACCTGAGGCGGAGAAACAGCCCCAGAGCATGATTGACCCCCCACCATGCTTAACAGTAGGCAAGATGTTCTTCTCTTTGTAAGCTTCATTTTTTCTCCTCCAGACATAACGTTGATTCATAGGCCCAAAGAGTTCCACTTTTGTCTCATCACTCCATAGAACAGTTGCCCAAAACCTTTGGGGTTTGTCCACATGATTTTTGGCATACTGGAGTCTATTTTACTTGTGCCTGGTAGTCAGAAGTGGGGTGCGCCTGGGAGTTCTGGCATGGAGGCCTTCATCTCATAGTGCGCGCCTTATTGTCTGAGACGAAACCTGCGTTCCCCCCTCTGCAATGTCCTGTTGTAGTTCCTCAGCTGTTACCCGGGGGTTTTTCACCACTGTACGCTTCAAATACCGGACAGCAGTTGCACACAGCATCCTCTTTCTACCACGCCCAGGTAGTGTTTGCACTGTGCCTTTAGCTTTAAACTTGCGAATTATGCTCCCAACTGTGTCTCTTGGAATGTGTAATGTCTTTGCTATTTTCTTATATCCATATCCTTTCTTATGAAGAGAAATGACCTCCTCTCTTGACTTCTTTGACCACTCCCTGGACTTCACCATGTTGCAAATACACCATTGACCATCTACAAGAAGCTGAGCGTCCCAGTCTTCTTCAATCAGTTTAATTGTTGCTCATTATGGTTCTAATCACATCTACAGGTGTTTTTTCAACACCTGATTGAAAAGACCTTATTCAAATTCTGTTCTTAAGAGTTATGATCTTCAAAGGGTTGAATAATTTTGTCAATGAGATATTAAGAGAAATGACAATGTTTGGTATGATACAAAATATAATGTTGTAATTCAAGTTGCATTTGTCTATTTAATGCATCTTTATTTGATATGACTATAAACAAAATACAAAATAAATGTCCAACTTGCTAAAACACCAAAATTGTGTGGGGGTTGAATAATTTTGCTCACAACTGTAGCAAGCAGAGGCCGCCTTTAAGACGGTTTAGTGTCAAACGGATGCTAAGAGCATCACCAGCTGAGCTCCATGAGGTCACGCCTGGTAGCCGCGGAGCAGGCGATGAGCCGAGAGCAAAAGACAACAGCAACAACAACAAAAGACCACGGCCCTGTCAAGCAAACAATCTGCTCAGCGCCGGCTAATAGATCTCAGACGGGCAGCACCTGAGGTCTGCGGGCAGCGCTTGAACTCCGTCTCGGTACGCCGCTGCCGCCAGCCTCTGGAAGTTAATTAGCCCGGCTGGGGCAGGATGTTCAACAGATGGTTGGGGGCGCACAGATGAGGAGAACTTGTCAGGGCGTTTCCCTGAATGCTCTCAGTGAGACTTTGGCTCTTCGCCGTGGATTAAGGTAGAAATCAACAAACAGGAATGTGGCGCTAATTAGCTGTCAACGACTGTGACGAGGAGAGGAGAGGAGTGGAGAAGAGAGGAGAGGAGAAGAGAGGAGAAGAGAGGAGAAGAGAGGAGCAGCCTCACTTGCACCAAAAAAAGAAGCTCTCCTGTCTTGCTGCTCTCACCATTCACCTTTTCACCTTATAAGCCGCTAAATGCACCCCAGGATGATCCCGGTAAGCGCCTCCAAGTCTATACCTTTTTTTTGTAGTATTTTGGAGGCGGGGGGCGGGGGGGTTAAACGACATACTCTACGGGTGCTCAAAACAGGTAACCATGGCAACAGAAGTGCGAGAAGATTCAGTCATTCACGTTCTTCCTTTGGAAGTACCCGCGGTGTGTCGGCCACGGGACCCCATGACTGATGCGCCGTATTAGCATACTCTGACATTATTAGCATCCTCTGACAAAAGAGCCGACAAGACTGTTGCACAGAAGACGCCTCGGGCGGGAAGAGGAGGAAGACAGGGCACCGACGCTGCCATTTTGTTAGACACGCAAAAGAGTCAAGATTGGTTTCAAGAACAAGGAAGCCTGGACTTTTGCCAGGTGTCCAACAACCGAGCTCTCCTGTTTCAGCAGCTGATGGACCCCCGTCAACCTTACAGCGCTAGAGCCACACAAAGTGCTCTTCCATCTGAGCCCCACCAATTTGAGAGCGTTCACCTTCTGCAGGTGTGCTCTCAAGGTAGACACGCAAAATCCTAACCTTGCAAGGACAACTTTGTGGAGAGTTGGTCCAGCGGAAGTTAGCATAATACCCAGGGCATAAGGCGCACCGACCTCCAAAGTGGACAAATTATATTTTGTACATCAGTTGGCTGCAAAAGTTAGGGAGCTGTAGGTCTACACATTAAAGCAGGGGTGGCACACGTAAGGCCCGCCAACAGGTTTTATCCGGCACGCGGGAGGAGTTTGCTAAGTATAAAATTATCAGAAATTTTGGAATGAAAGTAACTGATGTTCTACAAGTGTCCACTAGATGTCGCAATAGCAATTCATTGTATCTATGACATGTAAAAAAATAAAAATAAACCACATGATCACATCACATCAGTCTAAGAAAATGAACAAACTACATAAATAAAATCCTGTAATTTCATTTTTTATATTACTTTTTTATCTTGATAGATTGAAAATCAACAACAATGACTCGACTGACGGGCTTCACGGTGGCAGAGGGGTTAGTGCGTCTGCCTCACAATACGAAGGTCCTGCAATTCTGGGTTCAAATCCAGGCTCGGGATCTTTCTGTGTGGAGTTTGCATGTTCTCCCCGTGAATGCGTGGGTTCCCTCTGGGTACTCCGGCTTCCTCCCACTTCCAAAGACATGCACCTGGGGATAGGTTGATTGGCAACACTAAATTGGCCCTAGTGTGTGAATGTGAGTGTGAATGTTGTCTGTCTATCTGTGTTGGCCCTGCGATGAGGTGGCGACTTGTCCAGGGTGTACCCTGCCTTCCGCCCGATTGTAGCTGAGATAGGGGCCAGCGCCCGCCGCGACCCCAAAAGGGAATAAGCGGTAAAAAATGGATGGATGGATGGATGGACTCGACTGACGAACATTATCACATCATTTATTCAGAAAGTATAAATAACCACAAATAAAGGTAGAGGTCTATTAACCGCAACATGTAAGTGTTAAAAAAAAAAACATTATGATTCTTTTTTTTTTAACCAAGAAAACAATCTGAAGTTGTCTTTATTTTGAAGTTATCGTGCCGTGATTTTACCAGTCCGGCCCACTTGGGAGTAGATTTTTCTCCATCTGGCCCCCCATCTAAAGTGAGTTTGACGCCCCTGCATTAAAGCATGAAATATTTACCCTCTTTCACAAAAACAGCAAAAGACAGCGTCTGTAACACAACACACACTAGGGTGGTCTTCTACTTTCTTCTAGGGCAGGCCTGGGCAATTATTCGGACTCGAGGGACAAAATTAAAGAAAAAAAAAGTGTCTGGGGGCCGGTGCTTCTGATTTTTTGGAACATTACAACAAAACCTCACAATAATGTCTGATTTAAAGCTAAAAACTTTATGACGTACCGCTTGAAAAAATTGAATTTTACTTTTTTTTTTACTGAATGAGACACCCAGAATGTATATGAAAATAAAGCATGTGGGATTTTCAATACTATGAAGGATAAAACACTGAATATTAACATATGAACGTCACACGGAACAACAATTATGATGAACATCTTCAACCCTTGTTTTTCTTTTGAGATAAAGATTATTTATGTATTTATTATTTCTTTACTTACTTTGGTATATTATCTATTATTTATCTATTCCCTGTTCTGTTACAGAGAACAAGGGAATAGGATAAAATGGCTACGGAATGAAAAGGGGTAGGATTAAATAAGCTCTGCTTCTTCAGACTCCTTTTCGGACGTGCTGCAAGGAAAAAACTGGAACTATGTGATGCATGACATTGTATCGTATGCAAGTTCCAAATGAACTGAAAGTCAACATAACGCCACACCCCCTCTTGATTGACATATTTCAAAATCAAGCAAAACGCAACAAAAATACAACAGAAAAATATGAACGCGAAGGGTAAAATAACTCCACCTACAATCTGATACATCACTGACAAACATGTCAAATGTCCGCAACTTCCGAGCCAAACAGCGCCACTTTAGCCAATCAAATTTGTCAAAAGGGCACGACAACGGTCTAATGATCTAATCTTGTGTAGACAAATGTGTACAATATAGCCACTCTTTATTTCTCAAACAACACAATTGTACATACCACTTCCTTCCTTCCTGTTCCTAGGGTTGGCTATTTTATTTGGTACATGGTGTAATGATAAGTGATACATGTAGACTGCAATATGACTCAAGTAAACACCACCAAAATTGTATATGTTCCTTCGAGAATATAAAACATTACACACGGTTCTCAAAAATCTATCAAAATGTTTTAACAGGACTCTGGTAAGCTATGAAGCTGCATCGCTTGATGGATTGTCAGCGCATTAAATACACAAGTATTATTATGGTGTGTGTATAAGGTAAGACAAAATCTGCTTTGTTGTTTCACAATATTATGCAAAATAAACGTTTCTTATCTGTATTTGGGATCTGCATAAATCCTGAAAAATTGTGCGAGTCCGCCTTTGTAGTCTGTGTGGACACCGTAGTCGATAAGAGTCTTCTTGTTATGTGACATTCATCCTCCACTGTTGCCATTTCTAAAATAAAGTAGTGTAAAGTTCTTACTTATATCTGTCAGTAAACTGCGCACTAAAACATACGGGTGTAGTGAGTTGACATTATTCACCCAAGGAACTTTACTTATTAGAGAGTTCCGGTCACGGGACACATTTTGGGCGTTGTTGTTGTTGCACTAGTGAGCCACGGATGAGGAGATGCTGCTCAGTTATTGATTGAAGTAAAGTCTGAATGTCATTAAAACAGTTAGCGCCATCTTGCGACACTTCTACACTACAACAAAGATGACGGGGAGAAGACGCCGTCCAAGTGGAGGCACGTAGAAAGGACTGCCCACAAAACTGAAGAGACTGTCAGAATGACTTGAAGATGATCTGTAAAACATCATCTATGCAACATTTTGACCAAATAACCAAAAGGGAGTCTTTTACATTTCAATCAATCAATCAATCAATGTTTATTTATATAGCCCCAAATCACAAATGTCTCAAAGGACTGCACAAATCATTACGACTACAACATCCTCGGAAGAACCCACAAAAGGGCAAGGAAAACTCACACCCAGTGGGCAGGGAGAATTCACATCCAGTGGGACGCCAGTGACAATGCTGACTATGAGAAACCTTGGAGAGGACCTCAGATGTGGGCACCCCCCCCCCCCCTCTAGGGGACCGAAAGCAATGGATGTCGAGCGGGTCTAACATGATGCTGTGAAAGTTCAATCCATAGTGGCTCCAACACAGCCGCGAGAGTTCAGTTCAAAGAAAAAATTTGTTTCGAAAAAACAAATCATAATATGACCCCTTTAATGCGCCTCTTCTATGAAAATAGAACTGAATAGAGCCGCTCATCGGCAGTGTGCCTGGAAAATACGGTAATGAAAGAGAATAAGAAATGAGTATAAATATTGTGTTGATATTGTTACACTGTCAAAAGCACTCACCATTAATACATGTAAAAATATTCAGGTTAAAACATGTGATTGGTATCAGCCAATCTCACACACGGATGATCCGTATCGGCATCATAAAAGCCCGACTGGAAAGAAAATGGTGCTGCAACTGTCATATTCACCCCTGTCCTCCTGTCTGCCGCCATATCTCCAACATGACGGCGTGTTCCCTGAAGGCAGCACGCCATCAGAGAAGACTTGCACATCCTGCTGGCCTGGAGCCCAGCGGATGCACAAAGCTCCCACTAAAGTGTGGCGATGAGGCATGCGGCTCACAGCGATATTTCAGACTCGCATTCTGATATGTGCTGTTGGGGGGTAAAAAAAAACGAATGAACAGCTCGCAAACACGATGGAAATCCCTCGGGCCCCCCACCGATACTGGGGGAGGGGGGGCAAGGCTCGTTGTGTTTCCACGGAGCTGCGGGTCAGACGCTAACCTGAGCAGCCCACTCATATAAACACACACATCATCTCCATTCCTGCAGCACAAACTCCCACACACACAAACACACTAGAAGCCGCTTTACAGCGCTTGTAGGAATCAAATGATGACTCTCTCTCTTACTCTGCCCTCTCCCGCTTTGCCGCCCACAGGAGGAGGACAGGCAGCAGTCATCACGCTGGACCGCCGCCTGCACGACTCCCACAGGAATCAGTCTTTCCTCCAACAGCCCTTCCCTCTAGAGCAGGCCTGGGCAATTATCTTGACTCAGGGGGGCCACATTTACAGAAAGAATGTGTCTGGGGGCTGGTATGTCCATCTATGTATACACGGGGCTCCAATTTAACCACAGCACCTGTGGCTAAAGCCGCGACCGCCCTCATCATTTAACGTAAGCCCTAAAAAATTGACCAATATCAGCGGCGAGAACATGCTGTGACCGCCCTTGACTTTTTACTTGTTAACGGTATAATGATCATTTGCGATAAAATTCCAGACGGTTAGTATTACTGTAAATTTTTTTAATGACCGAAAAAGCGCCATTTATTATGCATTTTCGGCAACAGGAAGTCAGGCGCATGCTCACTAGCGACGTTTGGCTTAATAATCATGGCGGACTAACTACACGGACTTTGCTCTGGAGATTTCCTCGCGGACTAAACAGAGCCAAGCGCTTGGTTTAACGTCATTTTCCCTCGCTTCCCGGCGTGCTCTTAAGAGACACTGCTTTGTTTAGATGGAGACAGGTGTGGACAATATTTGAGACACTTGTCCTCACACTAAAAGTATACAGCGAAGGAGAAAACTATTTGATATTTTGCAGCACGCAATGTGTCGTGAACGTTGTCACAACTTGTTTATAAAGTCTAAACTTTGTTTACTGGGATGTTTACTCCTTTAACTGCTATCTGTATCAGTGTTAAAATAACATCAATACTGGCTAAAATGTTTTGTATTCTCATTAAATTGAGAGCAGGTGTGAAGGTTGTTTATTTATGTTGTACTGAACCAAGAGAAGAACAAAGCTTGTTTAGACTTCATCTTCATTACCCATTTTATGTTTGATTTTAATATCAAAAAGTAAACACAAGGTTTTCTTACATTACATGTGTTTTTTTCATGTCACAAAAGGTATTACTTCTACAGTATATGTATACATACATACATATATATATATATGTAAGCTGTGAAAATTTGCTGTACACAGTATGTGTGCCTGGGTCCTATTTTTAGGAACACTAATACAAAACCTCACAATAATGTCTGATTGAACGCTAACAACGTTATGACAGACCGCCTTAAAAACGTAATGGAATTGTTAATTTTTTTACTGAATGAGTCACCCAGAATGTACATGAAAATAAAGAATGTGGCATTGACAATATTAAGTATGAAGGATAAAACACTGAATATTGACAACATACGAACGCCACACCCCCCTCCATCCACATATTTTACAATCAAGCGAAACACAACAAGAATGCAACAAACACAGCAAAATGAAGATCCAATGTGATATATGTGATATATCTCTAAGCTTTTGAAGTTTGTTGTCAAAATCTCCTTCCACGTCTGTCCCTGACACCCACATTTCACACTCTGTGGAAACACTCCCCACCCACACTGTTTGGTGCCTCCTCTGACCTCCTGTGACTTACATGACCATAGTAACTCATTACATGACCATAGTAACTCATTACATGACCATAGTAACTCATTAGATAACAATAGTAACTCATTAGATAACAATAATAGTAACTCATTACATGACCATAGTAACTCATTAGATAACAATAGTAACTCATTACATGACCATAGTAACTACTTAGATGACCATAGTATCTAACTAGATGACCATAATAACTAATTAGATGACCATAGTAACTAACTAGACGACCAAAGTAATTAATTAGATCACCATGATAACGAGTTAGATGAGCATAGTAACTAATTATATGAGCATAATTAGTAGTATATGATTCCAAGCATGGAATGACTTAGAATAGATGAAGACTTAGGGTGATTAGAAAAGACGAGTGCACATCATAATGGCAGCTACACTTTACATTTTAAACATCCAAACAAAAATTGGGAATGTCCGGTGGGCCAGATGGAAAAGCTTAACGGGCCTCATGTGGCCCCCGGGACTACTCTGCAGGGCCTGGCAGTAGTGTAGTCGTGCATTGGGAAGGAAAGAAGGAGAAGAGAGAAGCAGGAGGCCAACAGCGATCACATGTATTAACTGTACGTTGTTGATATATTTATGGTGAGTGTTCCTAACAGTGTAACAATAGCAACATCATGTTTTAACTACTTTCTCTTTTACTTTTATTACATACAATTGTTGGAGCAAAACAAAGTCAATAGTACACAATGACTAAACACAATAAAATCTACTTTCTATTAGTCTTTTTTAAATCCCTTGTTTTTTGTCCTCATGCTTTGTCCTGTGATAAGATCCACTCCAAGTCCCATGCAATACAATACTATTCACTCCAGTTATTTCACCACACCATTCCCAGCAGTAACGATGTGATACCAGTCACAATGATGATACACTTTAACTGCTCGTAAAACCAGCAATTTCACAACGTGACGACGACGCGCCGTCATGCCCGGTACCGGTACTTTTTAGGGGCGGTATAGTACCGAATATGATTAATTAGTATGGCGGTACGATACTAGTACCAGTATAGCATACAACCCCTACAGCACACACTTGGGAAGACAAGTCACATGAGTCAAGAGTCAATTTGTGTCCCTGAAGTTCCACATTGTACTAATGTATCCTACAGGGCTCTAACTATTCAACCAGAAGGTTCTATTGCTGCATTTTCCAAGAAATCAAACTATAAATATCAATGGTACCAAAACAGAACTTATTAAATAGATATCCATCCACAACAGGTCCGCCTGTGTCATTTTCTAGTCCAAAAACAAGCTGCTGTCACATTCACAGAATGTGGTTAAGAAGATAAATGGAGTTGTGAGAATACAAAGTAATGGCATCAAATGTGCATTGTTCCGTATGACTCACACTTGATAAAGTGCCTTTAATCTAATGGACTTAATGAACACGCATGGTGTCATTTCATTTGCGTGCGTTTGGGGATGATACATTTTGTGAGGCAGCGTTTGGCTACATCCCCTCTAATGCAGAACCTTTTTATTCATTTTGTTTGCCTGTCACATCCCATGTGGGAGCAACCCGCCGTGTGACAGCTTTGAAGCCATGCCCAAACCATCTGCGTGACAGTCCGGCTCCTAACTTTGTCACATACGTTTACTGTACCCCAGGGCAGATGGGCGCCAGGTTAGGAAGCCAAGCGAGGCAGTTCAAGTCATGCTGCGTTCACAACAGTCAGACATCGCAGCTCTCCTACTAGCAGAAGTGCAATGGAACACCAGCACTTTACTCAGATGCTAAACCACATTTAAACATGGCACTTTCAATTTTACTCATGGAAATGAATGCATTCAACTAACTGGTTTTGCCAAAGAACTGAAGCTGCCAAAAATACTATTAGTTGACAAAAGCTGTAGATCAGAACTGGGCAAATATATGGACTCGGGGCCACATTGGGAGAAATAATGTGTCTGGGGGGCCACAGTGTATGTATACATGATATATACACATTAAGATGTACAGTATGTATGTATACATGATATATACACATTTACATGTACAGTATGTGTGTATACATGATATATACACATTTACATGTACAGTATGTGTGTATAAATGATATATACACATTTAGATATACAGTATGTGTGTATAAATGATATATACACATTTACATGTACAGTATGTATGTATAAATGATATATACACATTTACATGTACAGTATGTGTGTATAAATGATATATACACATTTACATGTACAGTATGTGTGTATAAATGATGTATACACATTTACATGTACAGTATGTGTATATATGATGTATACACATTTAGATGTACAGTATGTGTGTATAAATGATATATACACATTAAGATGTACAGTATGTGTGTATAAATGATATATACACATTTAGATGTACAGTATTTGTGTATAAATAATACACATTTAGATGTACAGTATGTGTGCATAAATAATACACATTTAGATGTACAGTATGTGTGCATAAATAATACACATTTAGATGTACAGTATCAATCAATCAATCAATGTTTACTTATATAGCCCTAAATCACTAGTGTCTCAAAGGGCTGCACAAACCACTACGACATCCTCGGTAGGCCCACATAAGGGCAAGGAAAACTCACACCCAGTGGGACGTCGGTGACAATAATGACTATGAGAACAGTATGTGTGTATAAATGATGTATACACATTTAGATGTACAGTAGGTGTGTATAAATGATATATACACATTTAGATGTACAGTATGTGTGTATAAATGATATATACACATTTAGATGTACAGTATGTGTGTATAAATGATATATACACATTTAGATGTACAGTATGTGTGTATAAATGATATATACACATTTAGATGTACAGTATGTGTGTATAAATGATATATACACATTTAGATGTACAGTATGTGTGTATAAATTATATATACACATTTAGATGTACAGTATGTGTGTATAAATGATATATACACATTTAGATGTACAGTATGTGTGTATAAATTATATATACACATTTAGATGTACAGTATGTGTGTATAAATGATATATACACATTTAACTGTACACTATGTGTGTTTAAATGATATATACACACAGATGTACAGTATGTGCGTTTGGCTCCCTTTTTTCAGGAACACTAATACCAAAAGTCACAATGTCAGAGTCCTAAAAAAGTTATGACAGACCACCTCAAAAAAAAGAATGGAATTTTACAGAATGGGACACCCAAAATGTACATAAAAGTAAAAAAAAAGTGGGATTTACAATATTATCTATGACCAATAAAACAGTGAATATTAACAACATATGAACATCTTTTACTTCTCAGGGCAGCTCCTCCATAGTTGTGTATCTTTTACAATCAAGCAAAACACAACAAAAATGCAAGAAACAAACAAGTGTAATAAACACCTACAATATGATTTATTATCAGGTAAAAATGTGCTTCCACATCTGTTTCTGACACATGTGTTTGGGGCTGGCTGCTATGGAAACAAGCCCCGCCCACTCTGGTCTGAGCTGCTGTGACCTAGATTACTGTAATAACTCCTAGAACACTCAAAAGTGCAGATTTCAAGCATTGAAATACTTTCTATAGTTGAAGACTTACGCTCATTTAAAAAGACGAGTGCACATCATCATGGCAAATACACTTTTCATCTTAAAAAGTCTAAAAAAAAAATGATGCAGAACGTCTGGCGGGCCAGAATAAAAGTCATAACGGGTACTATATTGTCCAGGTCTCCTATAGATCATTAGGGTCAGCGGACATGTTTTTTTTTATCGTAGTGTGTTTTAATAAAGGGTTGGACTCCAACAGAAACGTCAACAAAAAACATGGCGGAAATAGCCTTTAATTTTATCCATCCATGCAACCATTTTGGCGTGGGGTGCTGGAGCCCATCCCGGCTGCACACGGGCAGAAGGCGGGGTACACTTTGTGTCAGGTAAATGTTGGGTGTGCTTCTAGAAATGTGTAAAAATAAAAAGACTTTGGTTTTTGCCATATTTTGGCGCTAATACGTGCTTACTAATACTGAAGGGTTGTAGGCAGATTGTAGTGCGGTACGATACACCCGTTATGGTTAGGATGGTCAGGATTACCTACTGTTACCATTCAATACGATTCACTCACATTTCGTACCATATGATACGATTCACTTCAATTATGACGTGATACATCACGATTCACTCCTGTTACCATGCGACACAATTCTCCAACATTACGTATATGATATATGATACACTCCAATTATGATGCGGTACATTTTGCTTTATTCCAGTTACCATCCAATACTACTCACTCCAATTGTAACACAACAATTTCAAGTTACTCTTGTTCACATACGATACAATCCACTTCCATTTTGTATGATACGATACAATTAACTCCAATTATGATGCCATACGTTACGATTCACTCCTGTTACCATTCGATACAATTCTCTAACATTACGAATTATACGACATGATTCACTCCAATTCTGATGCGGTATGTTTCGATTTACTCCTGTTACCATGTGATATGATTCACTCCAAATATGATGCAACACTTTCAATTTACTCTTACTAAAATGTGATACAATCCACTTCCATTTCGTATGATATAATACAATTAACTCCAATTATGATAAGCAGTAGGAAATGGAGCGATACGATAAGACTCAAACCTGTTACCATGCCATTCGATTTACTCCCATTTCGTTTGGTAGGTGCGATTCAATTCAATCCTGTTACCATGTGATACGATTCACTCCAGTGATAATGCGATACGTTATAATTCCCTCCTGTTACCTTGCCATTATGATGCAATATGTTGGGAGTCTTTCCTAATGCTTATGATACAATACAATGTATTCTATATAAGATGAACTATGCTCATGTATGTACTGTATGTATACATCAGTGGTTCTTAACCTGGGTTCAATCGAACCCGAGGGGTTTGGTGAGTCGGCGGAGCCCCCGCCGCTGAGGTCAAGACACACCCAAGTCGTCGTGTAAATAAAAACTTCTCCCTATCGGCGTATTATAGATACCACCCCAAACAATTTTTCCTTTAATTGTCCATATGATTTGCAAGTGTGTAATTTGTTGTGAGTTCATGCACTGAGTTTGTGTTGTTCGTTGAACAAGGTGATGTTCATGCAAGGTTCATTTTGTGCACCAGTAAAAAAAACATAACTTTGTCTTGAATTTGAAAAAAACAAAAAAACATTTTATTTTTCACTAAAGAAAAGTTCGGTGAAGGCGCATATGAGACCGGTGGGGTTCGGTACCACCAACAAGGTTAAGAACCACTGGTATACATACATACATACATACATAATTCGTAATCTGTTGATTAGTTCCTCCAGAAGGTCTTATATTTGTCCATGTGATGTCAGATGAAACAAAAAGTGAGCTGTTTGGTCACAATACCCAGCAATATGTTTGGAAGAGAAAAGGTGAGGCCTTTAATCCCAGGAACACCATACCCACCATCAAGCATGGTGGTGGTAGTATTAGGCTATGGACTGTTTTGCTGCCAATTGAACTGGTGCTTTACAGGCAGTAAATGGGACAATGAAAAAGGAGGATTTCCTCCAAATTGTTCAGGACAAGCTAAAGTCATCAGTCCGGAGGTTGGGTTTGGGCGCAGTCGGGTGTTCCAACAGGATGATGACCCCGAATACACCTCAAAAGTGGTAAAGGAATGGCTAAATTAGGCTAGAATTTATGTTTTAGAATGGCCTTCCCGATGTCCTGACTTAAAGATGTGGACAATGCTGAAGAAACAAGTCCATGTCAGAAAACATTTATCAGAAATGCACCACTTTTGTCAAGAGGAGTAGTGAAAAATGTGCACAGAAGCTTGTGGATGGCTACCAAAAGCACCTTATTGCAGGTAAACTTGCCAAGGGACATGGAAGCAAATATTAACATTGCTGTACGTATACTTTTGACCCAGTCACATTTTCAGTAGAGACATAATAAATTCATAAAAGAAGCAAACTTCATGAATGTTTTTGTGAGCAACAAGTATGTGCTCCAATCACTACATGACAAAAAATAAGAGTTGTAGAAATGATTGGAAAGTCAAGACAGCCATGACATCATGTTCTTTACAAGTGTACCTACACTTTTGATCATGACTGTCTATATATGTATATATATCTATATATATATACACACAATTTTCTTTTTTTAAACCCTTGATCTTGTGCGCCGTATTGGAGTGACCGTGTGGAAACTATATCTGCATATTGTGACAGCGCTACATGCAGTCAGCATTGTATCCATTTGGATTAGTTCCACTCATAAAACGATTAATCTAAGCAATAAAATATGAATCTAAACTTATTTGTAATCAAATAAATCAAGTCATTATTGGTTTTGCGCCCTTCAAAAACTTAAGGACATTTATATCCTGTTTGTCATTGACTAGAACTAAGATCGAATGTCCCGAGATGATCAAACATGAATGAAAATAAAAAATGTCAGCGTATTTAAAGTGCAGTCAGAATGTTTGGGATTTGTATTAACGATTAATCGCAGCAACAGATTATAAATATAAACTCTTCCTTTTGAATCAATCGGTTTAATCAATTATTCAAAGCAGCCTAATATCAAAATCGGTTTTACAACCTTCAAAACCTTAAGGATGTTTGTGTCCTGTTGGCCTTTGTTAATAATTCAACATGAATGCCCCCAGATAGTTAAAAGTAATAATTAATAAATAAATAAAAACATCCTGGGTTTGCCACAACAACCCCCTCATGTGCGCGATATAAGCGTGTGGAACATATGTCTGCATACTTAAAGTTCCGGGCACTCCATGCAGACAGAATTATATCCATGTTTTATTAGTTACACTCATAAAATGATCAATTAATATAAACGGAAGCTTTTTTCTAATCGATTAATCATTGCATCCCTGTATCAAAATAGGTTTTGCGCCCTTCTAAAACGTAGACGTTTATGTCCTGTTTGTCTTTGACTAGAACTGAGATTGAATGTCCCTCAATGATCAACATTAATGAAAATAAAAAATGTCTGTGTATTTAAAGTTCCAGACGCTTCATGCAGTCAGAATGCTATCGATTTTTATTGAAGATTAATCGCAGCAACAGAATATAAATATAAACTCTATCCCTAACCCTATAACCCTAACCCAGGGGTAGGGAGCCTATGGCTCTGGAGCCAGATGTGGCTCTTTAGACGACTGTATCTGGCTCTCAGATTAATCTTAGCTGACATTGCTTAGCATGATGAGCAACGAATAATTCTGCTGGAAATCACAGTGTTAAAAATAACCTTCAAACAATAAAACATTCTCATGCATTTTAATCCATCCATCCGTTCTCTACCGCACCTGTTCAAGGTTGCGGGTGGTTCAGCCAACCCCAGCTGGTTAACTTTAGAATAACATTGTTATTAAAAAGAATAAGAGACTTATTATACTCTGAAAATGTTTGTCTTACTTAAAAATGCACGCATTGTACTCAGTGTTAGAAAAAAGATTATATGGCTCTTACGGAAATACATTTTACAATATTTGGATTTTATGGCTCTCTCAGCCAAAAAGGTTCCCGACCCCTGTTCTAACCTTTAACCCCATTTAATCAATTATTCATTGCAGCCCTATATCAAAATCACTTTTGCAACCTTCAAAAACTTAAGGATGTTTATGTCCTGATTGCCTTCGTTAATAACTCAACTTGAATGTCCCCAGATAGTTAACAGTAATAAAACATTCACTGTTTGTAACAACAACCCCTTCATGTGCGCAACATTGGAGGGACCGTGCGGAAACCATGTCTGCATACTTAAAGTTCCGGGCACTTTTATTAGTTCAACTCAAATGATTAATTAATATAAATGGAAGCTTTTCGGTTCGCAGCCGAGTGTGAAGCGACTGGGATGAGAATCAGCACCTCCAAGTCCGAGTCCATGGTTCTCGCCTGGAAAAGGGTGGAGTGCCATCTCCGGGTTGGGGAGGAGACCCTGCCCCAAGTGGAGGAGTTCAAGTACCTCGGAGTCTTGTTCACGAGTGAGGGAAGAGTGGATGGTGAGATCGACAGGCGGATCGGTGCGGCGTCTTCAGTAATGCGGACGCTGTATCGATCCGTTGTGGTAAAGAAGGAGCTGAGCCGGAAGGCAAAGCTCTCAATTTACCGCTCGATCTACGTTCCCATCCTCACCTATGGTCATGAGCTTTGGGTTATGACCGAAAGGACAAGATCAAGGGTGCAAGCAGCCCGAATGAGTTTCCTCCACCGAGTGACGGGTCTCTCCCTTAGAGATAGGGTGAGAAGCTCTGCCATCCGGGAGGAACTCAAAGTAAAGCCGCTGCTCCTCCACATGGAGTCTACCCACACTTTGAGTAGACTATGTCTCCCAGCTGGCCTGGGAACGCATCGGGATCCCCGGGGAGGAGCTGGACCAAGTGGCTGGGGAGAGGGAAGACTGGGCTTCCCTGCTTAGGCTGCTGCCCCCACGACCCGACCTCGGATAAGTGGAAGAAGATGGATGGATGGAAGCTTTTTTCTAATCGATTAATCATCGCAGCCTTATGTCAAAAATGTTTTTTCAACAACTTAAGGATGTTCCATGACCGGTTTGTCTTCATTAATAATTCAACATGAATGTAATCATAGTTAACAGTAATTAAACGTTCACTGTTTGCCACACTGAGCCCCTCATGTGCACAATATTGGAGGGACCGTGCGGAAACCATGTCTCAGCACTCCATGCAGTCCCAATTTTATTAGCTACACTCATCAAATGATGAATTAATATAAATGGAAGAATCTTTGCAGCCCTAAGATCAAAGGCTTTCTGCAACAACTCCTGCATCTCCGCCGCCTCCTTTACGCACGCCTCCTATTTGTACCGTTTGACGCGGACGGCGCTCCCGTGTCCTCACCGTCTATTGGCGGCACAGTTCCCGAGGGACGTGTGCGTGGTCCCGTGGAAGGAGGACGGCCACGACATCCGCGACTTCTTCAGGCCGGGCCGGTCGCTGCTGTCCACGGCGTCCGAGCGCTCCATGTGCCGCTGGTGGTGGCGGCGGTCGGTGTCGGAGTAGCCGCGGTGCTTGATCTTGATGGGGGTCCGGGGCTGCCTCCACAGGTGCTGCGGGGGCTTGAGGGTGGCCTGACCCTCGCGGGGCACCGGCAGGGACAGGGAGAGAGTCTTCTTGGAGCATGGAGGCGCCTCCATCATAGATCAACAATGACTGCCTTTTCAATCAGCAATATGGCTCTTGGGGTCAAACATAACGCCACAAAGTCAACAACACAGTCACAGTGGTCTTCGTCCAAAAAAGCATCTTTCATCCAGCAGTTTGTGGTCAGCAGTCAGGTCTTCTTCTTCTCCTCAACTTTGACGCCTCGTCTTCTGTCATGGCGTCGCTGGAAGGAGAATTGAGGGATTTATTGCTTCTTTATTGGCGACAGGCGCCGTTATTGCTGGCCCCTGATGGTCTCCCCGTGCAGGTTATTGTTGGCCCCCGATGGTCTCCCCGTGCAGGTTATTGCTGGCCCCTGATGGTCTCCCCGTGCAGGTTATTGCTGGCCCCTGATGGTCTCCCCGTGCAGGTTATTGTTGGCCCCTGATGGTCTCCCCGTGCAGGTTCCTCCATGAAGACACTTGTCAGGAGCGAAGGTGTCCACCCAGCAGGCGCCACATCCCCGCCACACTTCTTGTTGGCCATCCTGCACATGCCTGCCCCTCCTCGCAGGGCGGGAACATCTTCACAGCAAAATGGAGCTTCTTCTTCTTCTTCTCCTTCAGAGTGGCTCCATCATGTCCTCCTCGTCCTCACTGATCACTGCTGCTGTTGGCTTCTACTCTACTCTCTCTCTCTCTCACTCTCTCTCTCTCTCTGCTGGTTGGTTGCCTCCTCCTCCTCCTCCATGATTTGTCAGCAGCTTAGCCATTCTTTTTTTTTTTCCTCCGTCTTCTCATCCCACATTTTTTATCCCATTTAAACCATTACGCTTTCCTTCAGTCGTGTGCTACATATTTTTTTTTTTACTTAAAATCATACTTGCCAACCATGAGACCTCCGATTTCAGGAGGTGGGGGGCGTGGTGCGGAGTATATTTACAGCTAGAATTCCATATATATAAGAAATACTTGACTTTCAGTGAATTATATATATATATATATGTATATATATACTTAAATAAAGTAAATTCTTGAATTTCAGTGTTCATTTATTTACACGTATACACACACATAACTCATCTACTCATTGTTGAGTTAAGGGTTCAATTGTCCATCCTTGTTCTATTATCTGTCACTATTTTTCTAACCATGCTGAACACCCTCTCTGATGATGCATTGCTGTGTAGCATGCACAAAAGTGCTTTCATTAAATGCACTAGAGTCTGGAATCTTCCATCGTCGTCTCCTTGTGTGCGCAGTTGTGCACTTCACTCTCTAAAAGCCATAGATGTTATGGTCACATATGCATGTACAGTAGATGGCAGTATGGTCCTGTTTAAGAGTGTCACAACATTGCTGTTTACGGCAGACAAACTGCTTTACGGTAGACGAAAACGTGACTGCTGTTGTTGTGTGTTGCCGCGCTGGAAGGACGTTATTGAAACTGCCTAACAATAAACCCACATAAGAAACCAAGAACTCGCCCTTGATCATTCTACAGTTATAACATCATTGGGCAGGCACGCTGTTTATATTGTGGGAAACCGGACGTGAAAACAGGCTGGAGGGGGCGTGGCCTCAAGCTCCACCTGAATTTCGGGAGAAAATTTGTCCCAGGAGGTTTTCGGGAGAGGCGCTGAATTCCAGGAGTCTCCCGGAAAATCCGGGAGGGTTGGCAAGTATGCTTAAAATCCTAATTTTCCGAGACATTTTTTCCATTTTTGAAAAGAATAGACAAGTCTTCAAACGTCCACATTTCCACCATCAAAACAGTCCAGCTTAGGCTTCTACTGATACCAAAATTTTAGTACTGGTCCCAAAATGTGTTTCAATGTTGATCTTAAGTAAGTGTGCACACAAATCACATATAGCCAAAGTGGAGCCTTTTATACATAATATACAACATATGTATATTAAAAAAAACTATATACAATATTAAGAAACAAAATATAAAATATTTTAAAAAATGCTTTATAATCATAGCTCCTGCATCCTAATCATAATTGAATGCCAAAAGATTACCACCTCTATTGTGCAGTATTACGTTTATTTTCCTCAAAGACCAAGTGCTGAAGACCGTTGCTGAAGCCATAGCGAAAGCCGTGGCCAAAAACAACAGCAGCAAACAACAACTTGGCAAGAGGAGAGTTGCCTTTGTCAGGGCTGGAGAGCATCCTCAGTCACAGACTAAACCAGCAGCCGGTCTCCTTACCTCAGCATTGGACTGGGATCTTTGAGTGGACTTAGGCAAGCAGCTCAAGTTTCCAGAATGCGTCACAACAACTTCGTTGAGGCCAGACATCTTGCTGACAACAGTATCTTCACGGCAGGTGCTACTGATAGAGCCGACAGTTCCTTGGGAGGATCGCATAGAGGAGGCAAAGGAGCGGAAGCGGTCAAAGTACCAGGAGTTAGTCGAGCAATGCCGCAAAGGAGGCTGGAAGGCATGCTGTGAGCCCATTGAAGTGGGGTGTAGAGGCTTTGCTGGCCGCTGACTGTGTAAAGGTGTTTACACTACTTGGCATCACAGGTGATGGGAAAAGGAAGGCCATCAAGGCCACCATGGAGGCTGCAGAGAGAGCCTCTAGATGGCTTTGGATCAGAAGGAGCGAATTGTGGGCCAATGCTACTGGGACACAAGCTGGGGTCTGTTCGACCCTGGCTGGGTCACCTGAAGGAGGGGGTATGATGTTGAAAGACCCGAAACCCCCATTGATCTCAGGCACATCACTGAGGTGAGGATGTGTCCCAGTGCATCTGAGGATGTATCTTACAATCAATTATGTACTATATTTTTCAGACTATAACTTCCACTTAAAATCTTTTCACTTTTTCATAAATCAACAATGCACCTTATAACCCAATGCGCCTAATGTACGGCATCATTTTGTTAATGCTTACTGACCTGCAATATGATGGCAGTCACCAGAGGTGGGTAGTAACGCGCTACATTTACTCCGTTACATCTACTTGAGTAACTTTTGGGATCAATTGTACTTCTAAGAGTAGTTTTTATGCAACATACTTTTACTTGAGTATATTTATAGAGAAGAAACGCTACTTTTACTCTGCTCCATTTATCTACATTCAGCTCGCTACTTTTTTTAAATTGATCTGTTTATGTTTGTTTTGGTTTTTCAGACAGACCTTTAAAGTAGGATCTACGCATGCCTGCATTTCACCAATCACATGCAGTCACTGGTGACATTGGACCAATCAAACAGAGCCAGGCGGTCACATTACCGTCACACGTGTAACCCGACTTAAACAAGTTGAAAAACTTATTGGGGTGTTACCATTTAGTGGTCAAATGTACGGATTATGTACTGTACTGTGCAATCTACTAATACCAGTTTCAATCAATCAATCAAAAGTGTAAAGGAAAAAAGACACTTTTTATTTCAACCGTACTTCCCGTCAAAAGCCTAAAGACTGATCGGACAGTTCCTGTCTTCACAATAAAAGTGCCGCTCCATCGCGCCTGCGCTAACAAAACAGGAGTCTCCGAAAGCCAGCGCAAACAAGCTAGCAAGCTACGGAGTTTGCCTCCAATGTATTTCTTGTAAAGTGTACAAAAACGAATATGGAAGCTGGACGAATAAGATGCCAAAAACCAACGACTTTCATGTGGTATTAGACAGGAAGGAGGAACTTTTTTTCTCCTCCATTTGAAAACGTGGACGTTATCAGCAATACTGTCTGATTCTAATCAATGCAAGTCATCATAATCAGGTAATACACCAACTTATATTCTTGTCTTCATGAAAGATAGGAATCTATATGTTAAACATGCATGTATATTCATTAAAACACCTTTAACATGTCAACAAAAATGGCAAAATAAATATAAATTATATACTGTATTTATAAATGTGTGTGTGTATATATGAGGTAGATCACCTCGACTTGGTCATTATTAAGTAATTTATTAACGTTGAAAAACTTATTGGGGTGTTACCATTTAGTGGTCAATTGTAGGGAATATGTACTGTACTGTGCAATCTACTAATACATGTTTTAATCCATCAATCAATCAATCCATGCCTACTGAGCCTATGGTGCTGTTAAGTTATTGTGGCTCAATTTGCCTTAATTTTTTATTTATTTTAATGTACTATTATGTAATATATATTATTGTTTTAGTTGCTTAAGAGATGTCCTTGGCTCTGAATTTGCTCATTGCTATTTTTATGTTTTTGTGCATTATTTGTTGCCGTAATCATTAAACAAACAGGTTACTCATCAGTTACTCAGTACTTGAGTAGTTTTTTCACAACATACTTTTTACTTGTACTCAAGTAAATATTTGGGTGACTACTTCTTACTTTTACATGAGTAATACATCTCTAAAGTAACAGTATTCTTACTTCTGGCTACTCTGCCCACCTCTGGCAGTCACACATAAGAGAGTGTATACTGCAATATGACTCAAATAAACACCAATATTTTATATGTTCCACTGAAAATATAGAACATTACACACGATGCTCAAGAATCTATCAAAATGTTTTAGTAGGACTTTGGTAAGCTATGAAACCGTACCGCTTGATGGATTGTACTGTGCTTCAACATAATAGTATTATTATGCTGTGTGTATAAGGTAAGACATTATCCGGCATTTTGTTTTGCAATATTATGCAAAAGCAACTTTTCTTACCTTCTGCTACCTGCTGATATGTATTTGGGATCTGCATATGTCCTGAAAATTTGTGCGAGTCCGCCTTTGTAGTCCATGGTGACACCGTAGTGGATAATCTTCTTTTTCTCTATCTTCTTGTTATGTGACATTCATCCTCCACTGTTGCCATTTCTAATATAAAGTAGTGTAAAGTTCTTACTTATATCTGTCAGTCAACTCACCATGAAAGCACTAAAACATACCGGTGTAGTGAGTTGACATTATTCACCCAAGGAACTTTACTTATTAGAGAGTTCCGGTCGGACGGTTTTCACGGGACACATTTCCAGTAATGTTGTTTCTGGATGAGGAGATGCTTCTCCATTATTGATAGAAGTGTGAATGTCATCAAAACAGTTAGCGCCATCTTTTGACACTTCTTCCACTCCCGTCCTTGCACGCTACACCGCTACAACAAAGATGACGCTGTCGAAGGTGAGCCACGTAAATAAGAGCGCCCACAAAACGCTGTATCCTGAAGAGACTGTCAGAAAGTAAGTTGAAGATGATGTGTAAAACATCATCTATGCAACATTTTGAGCAAAGAGGCACCATTACATAAATAAATGATAAATGGGTTGTACTTGTATAGCGCTTTTCTACCTTCAAGGTACTCAAAACGATTTGACACTACTTCCACATTTACCCATTCACACACACGTTCACACACACTGATGGAGGGAGGGAGCTGCCATGCAAGGCGCTAACCAGCACCCATCAGGAGCAAGGGTGAAGTGTCTTGCTCAAGGACACAACGGACGTGACGAGGTTGGTACTAGGTGGGGCTTGAACCAGGGACCCTCAGGTTACGCACGGCCACTCTACCACTGCGTTACGCCGTCCCTATGTTATGTAGACCACAAGGAAGTCTTTTACATTTAGTAAATAATCATAATGTAACCCTTTTAATGCACCTCATAATCCGGTGCACCCTATGGTCCGAAAATATGGTCAATTTCAAATGTAAATGGGACCCCAAATAATGTCATTGGCTTGATTTTGACAGAAAATCTTGTGATACATTTAAACACATGTTTATTATTGCAATCAAAGAACAATTTTGTCCTTAAATAAGATCGTGAACATACTACACAACTTCTCTTTTAGTAGTAAGTAAGCAAACGGGTTGCAAAGGTTTGTAATTTGACAACACAATATGCTACTCGGTAACATTTTGTCTCATTACTCATTCTATTATTTTGTCAAATTATGAGGTACAAGTCACGCAAACTTTTTCCTCCAATGTTGGTGCCTTCCACCTTAGAGTCAGCATGCTCACTTCTACAGCCACTTTTGACGCCGTACACCTCAGAGTCGTATAATTTGGTAGGTGACACATGCTAGCTGTAAGCGTGCTAATGGAACGTGATAGCATGCTAACATTATCGTGCAGACTTTTTCAGCGGTACACCTCAGAGTCATGTTACTAACTATAACTCTTTTATCCAATTTTGGCGCCATCCACCTTGGAAGTCATCATGCTAATTGTTTTCACCAACTTTAGCGCCATAGAGTTGTATGACTTGGTTTGTGACACATGCTTTGATTGATTGATTGAGGAGTTTGACATCTTAAATAATTGAATCCGTGTAATGCTTTATAAGGCAAATGGATGGCACAAAAAGCCATAAGGCTTGTTTCCATTGTGGTCCATTAAATAGTCATCACATTTGATACAGTACAATAAGAAAAGATACATAACCTGTAGCATGTATATAAAAAATTACGTTGAAATGGATAAATGATGCACATATACACCGTATACATGTCAGGTGATTTGAAAACCAATAAATCAAAAAAATGAGGGCGGGGGGGGGGGGGTATATACACAGATGAAACTAAGTAAGCATGCTTACTGCAAACATGCTAACAAGCACATGATACCATGCTACCATTGGCGTACTCATTTAAATCAATGTTTCAGCAAAGAGTCATATAACTTGATACATGCTAATAATAGCATGCTATATTCTTATCCAGTTCTGTAAATGCTGCATCAGAGGGTAACTGTAGTATTTGATCTGAGTTGTACAGTAATTCACTTTTTTTTTACCCTTATAAGGCAGTAAACTATGTGAAAATGTTCCATAAAAGGAAAGATGAAATATGTGCAGTATTGACTCGCCCTCTAACGGTCCTCGAGACCGAGCCTCATCCTTCATCTGGTGTCGGCTCTCAAAATCAATAAGTGTCTTGCTTCTATTTTGGATAATAATTATCATGCTTTTTTTGAGAGTGATGGCAAAACAAAACAAAAGCAAGTGATTCACCTCAATAATCTTGGATCCGAGATCCTTCAACACCAACAGAGGTCTTGCTCTGACTTACAACACCCAAAAGCAGTGAAGTTGTCACCTTGTGTAAATGCTAAATAAAAAGAGAATACAACAAATCCTTTTCAACTTATATTCAATTGAATAGACTGCAAAGACAAGATATTTCATCTTCACACTGACAACTTTTTTTTTTGCAAATAATCATGAAGTTAGAATGTAATGGCAGCAACACACTGCAATAAGGGCATTTTTACCAGTGTGTTACATGGCCTTTCCTTTGAACAACACTCAGTGCAGGTTTGGGAACTGAGGAGACACATTTTTGAAGTGGAATTCTTTCCCATTCTTGCTTGATGTACAGCTTAAGTTGTTCAACAGTCTCCTGCCTCATATTTTAGCCTCCTCACATTTTCAATGTCTGGACTACAGGCAGGCCAGTCTAGTACCCGCACTCTTTTACTATGAAGCCACGCTGTTGTAACACCTGGCTTGGCAATGTCTTGCTGAAATAAGCAGGGGCGTCCATGATAACGTTGCTTGGATGTCAAGATATGTTGCTCCAAAAGCTGTATGTACCTTTCAGCATTAATGGTGCCTTCACAGATGTGTAAGTTAGCCATGCATTGGCCACTAATACACCCCCATACCATCACACATGCTGACTAGAACACTTTCACCCTAGAACAGTCCGGATGATTCTTTTCCTCTTTGGTCCCGAAGACACCAGGTCCACTGTTTCCAAAAACAATTTGAAATGTGGACTCGTCAGACCACAGAACACTTTTCCACTTTGCATCAGTCCATCTTAGATGAGCTCAGGCCCAGCGAAGCGTTTCTGGGTGTTGTTGATAAAGGCTTTGGCTTTGCATAGTAGAGTTTTAACTTTCACTTACACATGTAGCAACCAACTGTAGTTACTGACAGTGGTTTTCTCAAGTATTACCGATCCGATGTGGTGATATCCTTTACACACTGATGTGTCTTTTTGATGCAGTAGCGCCTGAGGAATCCAATTGCGTAATATCATGGCTTACGTGCAGTGATTTCTCCACATTCTCTCAACCTTTTGATAATATTATGGAGCGTAGATGGTAAAATCCCTTAATTCCTTGCAATAGCTGCTTGAGAAATGTTGTTCTTAAACAATTTGCTCAGGCATTTGTTGACAAAGTGGTGACCGTCGCCCTGTCCTTGTTTGTGAATGACTGAGCATTTCATGGAAGCTGCTTTTATAGCCAATCATGGCACCCACCTGTTCCCAATTAGCTTGTTCACCTGTGGCATGTTCCAAATAAGTCTGATGACCATTCCTCAACTCTCTCAGTCTTCTTTGCCACTTGTGCCAGCTTTTTTGAAACATTATGCAGGCTTCAAATTCCAAATGAGCTAATATTTGCAAAAACTAACAGTTTTCCAGTGTTAACATAAAATATCTTGTCTTTGCAGTCTATTCAATTGAATACAAGTTGAAAATAATTAGTTGTATTCTCTTTTTATTTAGCATTTACACGAGGTGACAACTTCCCTGCTTTTACAAAACAATCACAATAGACAAGTGGATCATTTCATTTGCCCTTGAAAGCTTATGTTGATAAAAATCCGTAGAGTTCTTTCCTGGAAATTGGAGGCTTGTGATTGTCGCAGTGCAGTGCGTGCCTGCATAAAAGACACCTCGCAAACATGCTGATGGCCAACATAACGAGTATGTGGCTGCACGTCACACCTTCTCAGGCAACAAGTCCATATCATGCACACTTTTTTCAGCTCCTGCACATATTGCAAACAGTAATTTACTGTTAGTACGCTAAAACACCTTTTTAATGGCCTCCGCGCCTTATTGCTTAAAGTGATTTGGTCATTAAATATTCCACATAGGACGGGTGCGTTGTGTAAATTAGATTGAATTATTCATCCTGGCTGTCTAGACATGGCGGGAGAAGTCAACGCTGGTCGGGAAGTGAATGTCTGTCAAGAGGGGTGTCCCAATACATTTGCCATTGAATACTCCAAATAATGTTGCTATTCAGTCAACCGAGAGTCGCCAGGTGTGTGGACTCCAAAATGTTTAGCAAGCTCCAGGTGAAAATCAGATTGAACAACTGTGGCTGTAGGCAAACTCCTGATCTTTGTGGTGGTAGTAGTAGCCGCATTTAAAGTAGCAGTTCAATTGACAGATGTTGGTGTGAAAGTCATATTTGTTTACAATGAACTCATCAGCGCTATTTATGCTGACTCAGCAGTTTGCTACGGCAACACTGGTTAATAAATGGCTATACGGAAAAATGAGGCCTACATTTCCTGCTCCATTATCTCATGCACTCCAAAATCATTGAAATGAATTCATTGAATTAAAATATATTTTACAACCTAACTTGTGATACATAATGAGGTTTTAAACTTTCTCTCCACAATTACAGCCTGATTATTCATGCACTCCAAATCATTATTGGGAATTATTTTCATTTTTTTAAATCTACTTATGAGGTTTCAAATTTCAAAAGGAAATCTTGCCTGTTTTTCATGCAGTCTAAATCAGTATTGAAATTAATAAAAATGCATTTATTTGTAATGAAATTTCATGTTTCCTCTCTCTAATTATTACATGCTTTTTCCATAAACTCCAATTCAATATTAAAAATAATTACTTTAATTTTGATTTAAAAAAACTGGCTTGCTATATGTACTGAGGTTTCAAATTTATTCTCTAATTATTGTCTCCTCCAGCACCAAATCAGTTTTAAGATTAATTATTAATTGAAAAATTACTTGTTTAAGGTTTCAAATTGTATTCCTCCAATCAATGCCTTCTTTTTTTCATACACTTCAAATCGTTAAAATTACTACTGTTAAAATAAATTAAAAAAACATGTTTATACTGAGGTTTCAAATTTTCTTTCTCCAATTATCGCCTGTTTTTTCATTCACTCCCAATCATTACTCAAATCAATCATTATTTATTAAATTATTGATAAAACTTGTAAGAGATATTGGTTTCAAATTTTCTAAATCATTTTAAAAAAGTATTCGTTTCAAAATTAATCAGTAAAGACATTAACGTATATAATGAGGTTTAAAATTTTCTCACTTGCTTTTTATGCACTGCAAATTATTCAAATATAAATATTTCAAAAATTTTAAAACTATTAATTTGTTATATACAACAAAGTTTCAAATGACTCTCGCTATCCGTTATATTCAATGAGGTTTCACATTTGCTCTCTTAAAATATTGCCTACTTTTTCCATTACTCCAAATAATTATTAAAAGTATTAACTTTTATTTTCAAATCATTTATTAAAAAATATACTCTTAAACTTAATGAGGTTTAACATTACATTTTTTGAATAATCGTCTTATTTTCCGTGCAATCCAAATCATTAGTGAAGTTAAGAAATATAATATATTTAATCACTCAGTTATTGTCGGTTTCATACAAAAATATAAAACGGGACGAGTTTGTTTTTGTTCTCATTGTTCATGAGTTAAGATGTATAACTTTTACTATATACACAGAAGACGTATTCCTCTCAAATGTTCACAAATCTGTCTAAATCTATGTTAGTGAGCATATCTATGCCAAGATAATCCATCCCACTTCACAGGTGTGGCATACCAAGATGCTGATTTAACAGCATGATTGTTGCACAGGTGTGCCTTAGGCTGCCACAATAAAAGGCCACCCTGAAATGTGCTGTTTTATCACACAACACAATGCCAGAGATGTCGCAAGTCTTAAGGGAGCGTACATTTGGCATGCTGACAGCAGGAATGTCCACCAGAGCTGTTGCCCGTGAATTGAATGTGCATTTCTCTACCATAAGCCGTCTCCAAAGGCGTTTGAGATTTTGGCAGTACATCCAACCGGCCTCTTAACCGCAGACCAAACCAGCCTCCACATCCAGCAGGTGCACCTTCATGAGGTCAGTCACCCGGACAGCTGCTGCAACAACTGGTTTGCATTACCAAATAATTCCTGCACAAACTGTCAGAAACCGTCTTAGGGAAGCTCATCTGTATGCTCGTCGTTCCTATCGGGGTCTCTACTTGACTGCAGTCAAGTCGTCATAACCCACTTGAGTGGGCAAATGCTCACATACGATGGCGTCTGGCATGTTGGAGAGGTGTTCTCTTCACGGATGAATCCCGACTTTCACTGTTTAGGGCAGATTGCAGACAGCGTCTGTGGCATCATCTCGGTGAGCGGTGTGTTGATGTCAATGTTGTGAATGGAGTGGCCCATGGTGGGGGTGGGGTTATGTATGGGCAGGTGTATGTTGTGGACAACGAACGCAGGTGCATTTTATTAATGGCATTTTGAATGCACAGAGATAACGTGACGAGATCCTGAGGACCGTTGTGCCATTCACCAGAGACCATCACCTCATGTTGCAAGGTTCTGTACACAATTCCTGGAAGATGAAAACAACCCAGTTCTTGCAAGGCCAGCATACTTACCAGACATGTCACCCATTGAGCATGTTTGGGGTGCTGTGGATCGCGTATACGACAGCATGGTCCACTTCCTGCCATATCCAGCAACTTTGCACAGCAATTGAAGAGGAGTGGACCAACATTCCACAGACCACAATCAACAACCTGATCAACTATATGCGAATGAGTTGTGCTGCACCGCGTGAGGCAAACATGGTGGTCACACCAGATACCGACTGCTTTTCCAACCCCCCAAGCAAATCTGCACATTTCAAAATGGCCTTTTTTGTGGGCAGCCGGTTGGATGTACTGCCAAATTCTTTGAAACGCCTTTGGGGATGGCTTCTGGTAGAGAAATGAACATTCAATTCACAGGAAACCGCTCTGGTGGACATTCCTGCAGTCAGCATGCCAACTGCACACTGCCTCAAAACTTGTGACATATGTGGCATTGTGCTGTGTGCACATTTCAGAGTGGCCTAAAGCACACCTGTGCAATAATCTTGCTGTTTAATCCACTTGACATACCACACCTGTGAGGTGGGAGGGATTATTTTGGCAAAGAACAAATGCTCATTAACACATTTGAGAAGAATAGGTCTTGGTTATATAGTAAAGGTTTTACATCTTTGAGTTCAACTCATGAAAAATGGAAGCAAACACAAATGTTGCATTTATTGATTGATATATTTTTATTTCAAAAATGCAAAAAAACTAGAGCAAGCCTGATCCAATACAGTGATATAGCCTAACAGACATTATAACAAAATGAAAAAAAAAAAAAAACTTTTTTTTTTTACATATGAAAAAATATATATATATTTATACTATGTATATTAATTTATATTTATGTTCAGTATATTTACACATCTTGTAGTAAATGACCACTCCACTAAACAATTTACAACACATCTGCTATATTGCTATTCAAATACCAAATTAGGCGGAATGTAAAGCAAAGTCTAGTCTGCCAATCAAGAGGCATGGAGGGCGTGTGGCATGCACCCACCTTCTTTTGCACCAGCAGGACCGACCAGGACACATTTGGGTGTCTTGCAAGAGTTGACCACATGGTCCTCATCCTCCCGTCGTGCTTCTGCAAATTCAAAGAGAATGAAAGAACGTGACTTGAAAGAAATCAAGTGAAGAGATTTTCTTTAAAAGCATAAACAAAGGTGTTTCCCTCAAAAAGCGAAGGCAGCAATCGAGTGTGTGAGTGTGTGTAATGACGGCCATTACAGCCTCCACACCGTAATTAACGGTGTTAGCTAACCACTGACACGCTGACGAATTGTTCCCTTTTCATTCCATCTCCCAGCTGAAATTAAATCATTATTTTTATTTTGTGCTGGGGTCCAATTGCTAGCAGCAGCATCAATACAACACTGCTGCTCTTTTTTATATTTTGATGGCAGCGGAATGAAAAACTGCTTCATTAGTGGAGAAAGACAAATTACAGTGCATGTATTGTACAGGTCAATTATTAATAATGGGTTTCAGCCTGATTCATTACATTCATAGTTAAATTATTTTTTGTTTAATTTTAGTTTACTAATTTAATATTTTTACTGTATTCATTCAAAGTTATTGATATATTTCATTTTCTTTAAACATATTAAATTATGGAGTTGTTAAATAGTATTGAATGAATAAATTAATAATACTACAAATACTTACAATATATTGTATTCAAAAAAACTTTTTTTTTTTAATAGTAAATCTGAAATTATTGTCCAAAAATCAGACACATAAAAATAACAAATAAATCATTTTTGTAGTCCCTCCCCTTTATTTAGAAAAGTATTGAAATACATTTTGGTACCGGTACCAACATACTGGTATCAGGACAACCCTAAAGTTTGGTTGATATCAGCACTTCAGTCATCAACTATGATATCATGTGAGAAGTGGACATTGAAACAGTGTAGGTGTGACTTAGTAGGATATGTACAGCCAGCAGTGAACATAGTGAGCTGGGGAAACATAAGAACAAGTATATACATTTGATTATTTACATTTCATTATATATATTAGGTTATTTACAATCCGGGGAGGTGGGATGTGGAGGAGGGGAGAGGGTGTTAGTCTAGGGTTGTAGTTGCCTTGAGGTGTTCTTTTAGTGCGCTTTTGAAGGAGGATAGAGATGCACTTACTTTTCCACCTGTTGGGAGTGCATCCCACATTGATGTGGCATAGAAAGAGAATGAGTTAAGACCTTTGTTAGATCGAAATCTGGGTTTAACGTGGTTTGTGGAGCTCCCCCTGGTGTTGTGGTTATGGCGGTCATTTACGTTAAGGAAGTAGTTTGACATGTACTTTGGTATCAGGAAGGAGTAGCGGATTTTATAGACTAGGCTCAGTGCAAGTTGTTTGACTCTGTCCTCCACCCTGAGCCAGCCCACTTTGGAGAAGTGGGTTGGATTGAGGTGTGATCTGGGGTGGAGGTCTAAAAGTAACCGGATTAGCTTATTCTGGGATGTTTGGAGTCTAGATTTGAGGGTTTTGGAGGTGCTGGGGTACCAGGAGGTGCAAGTGTAATCGAATGAGAGTTCCCGCTAGAATCTTCAAGGTGATTTTGTCGACCAGAGAGGAGATTCTGTAGAGGAATCTCGTTTTTGGTTGACCTTTTTGATGACCTTGGTTGCCATTTTATCACAGGAAAGATTAGCCTCTAGAATGGAACCTAGGTAGGTGACCTCATCCTTCCTGGTGATAACAATGTCACCCACTTCTATAGTGAAGTCACTGACTTTAAGAAGGTTGATGTGGGACCCAAATAGGATGGATTCCCTTTTACCTAAGTCTATGGATAGCTTGTTGTCAGCGAGCAAGGTGCAAATTCAACAGAGTTCGGCACTGAGGTTTTTTTCCACCTGTGACTTGTCCTTGCCAGATACCAGCAGGGCCGAGTCATCCGCAAACAGGAACAATTCACAGTGGCATGCTGATGACATGTGGTTTACGTATATTAAGAACAGTAAAGGCCCTAATATGTGGTGGTCCAAGGTCCTCATTTTTTTCCAACCTATCTTGTCCTGCCTCAAGGACAAATAATATAGATGTCTGTTTCTGCTGTACAGATTTACTTTGGTGGGGGACCTCTTGTGTTGCAAAAAAAGTGTGCAGTATGTCTGGGCTTAAAAGTGCCACGTTGCTGATAACTGGCCGCCTTGCTCCTTGAAAGGTGAATGCACACGAGAAAAGTGTTTTTCTGCTTCAAGAATATTCTTTGGAGTGTCTATTCTGTATGTTGGTACAAAATGAAAAGCAGACATTTTCCTTGTGAAGCAACTTTGGCCGTGGGGAAAGAAAAACGTGCTTTTGGCCTCAAACGTTGACACAACGCCAATAGAATCTTGATTTTATCCAAGGTAATGCTTCTTCTTGCTCTGAGATTTAGCAGCAGGGCTTTCCCCACCTTACGCGCTCGCATCAGGGGAATAATTGAAATGTCAAACGGACGGCGTATTTGTGGTCCACTCAATGTTTTATAAATAATAGCAGACTCTCCATCACATGAGTCATGGCTGTCCGAGGCCGCTTCAGCTGACCTTCTGTGGACGTCATAAATAATACATCGCTGTCAGCTTAGCTTTATTGAGAGTCCCAAACCTGCCGTTGGCTTGAAGTGGACCATTTGACGAGTTCAAGTGACAGCCAGCAGACCCCAAATCTAGAAGAATGCTGAGAAAGTATGTAAGGGTCTACTCTAAATATTAATGATGGCAGCTGCGTCCAGTCACATGTTGACACATTTGGGTCTGTGTGCAAATAACTGCCAGGGTTCTTTAAAAAAAA
Source organism: Nerophis ophidion (assembly GCF_033978795.1). Lineage (NCBI taxonomy): Eukaryota > Metazoa > Chordata > Actinopteri > Syngnathiformes > Syngnathidae > Nerophis > Nerophis ophidion. Next base: position 1,211,195 of record NC_084617.1, read on the forward strand.
ACACAAAAAAAAAAAACTTCCCAATGTCGGTTTGATTAACATCACCAGTTATTAAATAAGTAATGTCACCAAATAGAAGTAGCTGCATTTGAAGTATAATGACTGGTAAGAAACTCAAGGGTGTTAAAGATGAGTATATTTGACCTTTAAAAAGGTACCTGGGACTCCAAGGCGATATATCGAGTTTGTGAGATAAGTCGATATACTTTTAAACAAGATATGAATCAAAAAAATATAATAGCGAGAGAATTTATTTCACGTTAAAATGACCAAACACCACTTATTCTCTATATTGAGACTAAACTCGAATATTTTATACTAAATCACGACAATTTGAGGCATAATCCTTGTCGTGCTGGTGTGGGCGGGGCTAATGTTTTTTCCCCCCCAAAATAGCCTATAGGGCAGCTATGACTGAGCCCTATGAACTTTGCCTAGCAACAAGTAATGAAGCACTAACTAAATTGTTACTTTTAAATAAAAAAAAACAACTTATATTTATGATTGTTTTCATCTTCATTTATGACTTCTCAAAAGTTAATTTGGAATTGGACTGAAATGTGAAAAAAGTGGAACAAAATATGTAGATTTTGAAATAGTTCTCCCCCTTTTTGCTTGTCTTAGCAATTAGCTTTCAATTTGACGAGTTTGTGTCGTAAAAGTGGGGTCCCAATTCTCCTGTAAGTGCCAAGTGGTGACTATTTACCTCTAAAGGAGGTGTGCTATCCACCACACTTGCACCCAAGTGTTATGCAGAAAGCACATGAATCAATGTAAGTAATTAAGAGCATTATTCATTTTCTCAATAATGATCAAGAGTTCAATCATTTTCTCCTCCCATGTAAATAGTCACGTTTCAATGTTGTTGTTCTGTTAATCATAAGCAAGGTTTTGCACACACACAACTTAGCTCTTTTGCCTTTTTCCACTGTCTGTTTTTTGTCACGGTGGCGGATGGTAGTTGACTTGATCCCAGGATGCAGACAAGGCAGGCGGTGTGGAAGCAGAAGGTCCCTTTGTCAGGTACCAGGCAGAGAATCAAAAACAGAGCAATCAACCACGGCGGAAAATGCAAAAGATAGCAATTAGCAGGAGAAAAAATGCAAAACATCAACTTCACAACTAAGGTGTGCACGCAAGAACGCATGTATACTGCACACCTGTAATCAGTGATTGTCCACAGGTGAGTCTTCTAATCAGTTGACAGGTGTGCTAACCAGCGCTCTAGACGGGCTGTGACGTGGCAGAGGAGGCATACAGGAAGTGGGGAGATATAACTGGAATGAAGGAAACACACACAAAAATTAAATAAATAATATACTAAGTCTGACCTGTTATAAAATGTCTTCAGTTGTCAAGTTGTGTTTATCAACTCTCAAGTTGTGTGGTTATCAGCTGTTTAGTTGTGTTTCATTTCCCCAGTTCTTTGCCCCAACTTGAAAAGGGCCTTGGTCCTTAGAACTCAAATCATCTCCTTTGTTTTCCTTCCAGTTTATTGTCGGGTTAATTAGAGGGTGATTAGGTTGATGACCTTAAAGATAAACATTGCATTATTTGGAGTTTAAACTAATTAACAAGTCATCACAACATTGCTTTAAGTGGAACTTAGTTCATTAATCACACACATGCACCAGTAAATATGCAGCTTAAGTAACAAGTAAATATGTAACTTAACTTTGAGTATTTATTTATAAGCATCCACTTTGACTTTGTGCATGTGCCTCACAATATTAAGGTCCTGAGTTCAAATCCTGGGCTTTGGATCTTTCTGTGTGGAGTTTGCATGTTCTCCCCGTGACTGTGTGGGTTCTACTCAGGCTTCCTCCCACCTCCATAGACATGCACCTGGGGATAGGCCCCTCCCACCTGCAAAGACATGTACCTGGGGATAGGCCCCTCCCACCTCCATAGACATGCACCTGGGGATAGGCCCCTCCCACCTCCATAGACATGCACCTGGGGATAGGCCTCTCCCACCTCCATAGACATGCACCTGGGGATAGGCCCCTCCCACCTCCATAGACATGCACCTGGGGATAGGCCCCTCCCACCTCTATAGACATGCACCTGGGGATAGGCCCCTCCCACCTCCAAAGACATGCACCTGGGGATAAGCCCCTCCCACCTCCAAAGACATGCACCTGGGGATAAGCCCCTCCCACCTCCAAAGACATGCACCTGGGGATAAGTTGATTGGCAACACTAAATGGTCCCTTGTGTGTGAATGTTGTCGTCTTGTCCAGGGTGTACACCGCCTTCTGCCCGAATGCAGCTGAGATACGCTCCAGCCCCCCCCCCCCCCCCACGACCCTCAAAGGGACAAGCGGTAGAAATAAATGGATGGATGGCACTTTGCCTTTGGTAATACTTCAAAATTGATAAAGCCACTCAAAGTTGAGATAAACACAAAGAACACAGTTGGTTGCTCAAAGCAAACATTTCCAAACAAAGCATTAACACATTTAGAGCTATAACATCCAAGTTCATTTCCTACCAGTTGTGTGTGACTAGGAACTAAGGAGTCTCTTTGGCTTTTTTCGTCTTGTAGTTGCTTGCTTTGTTTAACCTTTTGTTTCTCTTGCTAACAGACTTTTCCTTCTTTCTTCTCCAAGACCATGAATTGATGAAGGTGGACTCCGACATAAACAAGTTGAAAAACGTATTGGGGTGTTACCATCTAGTGGTCAACTGTACAGAATGTGTACTGAACTGTGCAATCTAATAATAAAAGTATCAATCAATCAATCAATCAATCAAGACCACATGCTATTCTGCAGGCAACATGGCCGCCCCACCTGACAGGAAGTCTGCTGAACTGTGACAAAGGTTGTTGTGTTGCTCTGCCCCCTGCAGGCCTGGAGGGGGACAGGTGGATATTTTCCAATGTGAAGTTAAAGTTAAGTTAAGTTAAAGTACCAATGATAGTCACACACACACTAGGTGAAGTGGGGAAGTGAGGGCAGCAGTGGGCAGCAGCGGTGCCGCGCCCGGGACTCATTTATGGTGATTTAACCCCCAATTCCAAGCCTTGATGCTGAGTGCCAAGCAGGGAGGTAATGGCTCCCATTTTTATAGTCTTTGGTATGACTCGGCCGGGGTTTGAACTTACAACCTACCGATATCAGGGCGGACACTCTCACCTAGGGGTCACCAACCTTTTTGAAACCAAGAGCTACCTCTTGGGTACTGATTAATGCGAAGGGCTACCAGTTTGATACACACTTCAATAAATTGCCAGAAATAGCCAATTTGCTCCATTTACTATAATTATATCTATATCTATATACCGTATTTCCTTGAATTGCCACAGGGTATATAGTATGCGCCTGCCTTGAATTACTGCCGGGTCATACTCGCTTCGCAAAATAATTAGCGCATGCTTAGTATTACCGCCTGGTCAAACTCGTGACGTCACGAGTGACACTTCCCCTGTCATCATTTTCAAAATGCAGGAGGCTGATCTCAATAACGGTGATTTGAAATCGTATAAAGGGAAGAAGATTAAGAGCTATTCAGTAGGATTTAAGGTCCAAGCTTACATCACACTCAAATTTTTACTGCATACCTTTGGTAAGTGCCGGAGTGAGAAGAGGTTTTACAATAATTAGCGCATGCTTACTGTTACCGCATGCCTTTGGTAAGCGCAGGAGTGAAAAGAGGTTTTAAATTAATTAGCGTCCCGGCGGCAATTCAAGGAAATACGGTATATAAAAAAATGGGTATTTTTTTCTGTCATTCCGTCGTACTTTTTTTGTCCTTTTACGGAAGGTTTTTTGTAGAGAATAAATGATGAAAAAAACACTTAATTGAACAGTTTAAAAGAGGAGAAAACACGAGAAATATGAAAATTACATTTTGAAACATAGTTTATCTTCAATTTTGACTCTTTAAAATTCTAAATGTAACAGTAAAAAATGAAGAGAAAACCTAGCTAATTTGAATCTTTTTGAAAAAATTAAAAAAAGAATTTATGGAACATCATTAGTAATTTTTCCTGATTAAGATTAATTTTAGAATTTTGATGACATGTTATAAATAGGTTAAAATCCAATCAACACTTTGTTAGAATATATAAAAAATTGGACCAAGCTATATTTCTAACAAAGACAAATCATTATTTTCTTCTGGAAAGAAATAAAGAAATTCAAAAGACTTTGAAATGAGATTTAAATTTGATTCTACAGATTTTCTAGATTTGCCAGAATATATTTTTTGAATTTTAATGATAATAAGTTTGAAGAAATATTTCACAAATATTCTTCATCAAAAAAACAGAAGCTAAAATGAAGAATTAAAATAAAATGTATTTATTATTCTTTACAATAAAAATAATAATTGAACATTGATTTAAATTGTCAGTAAAGAAGAGGAAGGAATTTAAAAGGTAAAAAGGTATATGAAAAGCGCTATACAAGTACAACCCATTTATCATTTATGTGTTTAAAAATCCTAAAATCATTTTTAAGGTTGTATTTTTTCTCTAAAATTGTCTTTCTGAAAGTTATAAGAAGCAAAGTAAAAAAAATGAATGAATTTATTCAAACAAGTGAAGACCAAGTCTTTAAATTATTTTCTTGGATTTTCAAATTCTATTTGAGTTTTGTCTCTCTTAGAATTAAAAACGTCGAGCAAAGCGAGACCAGCTTGCTAGTAAAAAAATAAAAGTAAAAAAAATAGAGGCAGCTCACTGGTAAGTGCTGCTATTTGAGCTATTTTTAGAACAGGCCAGCGGACGATTCCCTACAATTGAGCACTAAATGCTAACACCCCAATAAGTTTTTCAACTTGTTTAAGTCGGGGTCCACGTTCATCAAGTCATGGTAAAGTTTGTTTAGAATGTCCTTGTAACATAAATGGCATTTAACAGCCTATTTTCAAGTTTGTCTAAAGTATTTCTGTGGCGAATTTACTCTTAAACTAAAGCTAACTTTCATGTTGCTGCGTCACCATGGTTACTGTCGGAACAGCGTCCGCCATCTTAGAAAATAATCGTTTTTAAGTCATAAAATCAACAAAACATCCCTTAGCTTAACATTGCTTAGTCTAAAAGGTACAGAATACATGATACTACTGCTTGTGTGTGTTTTATGCAAAGCAGCTTACCTGCACAACAATTAAAAGAAGTTACAACCGGACCTCATCAATACATCTGCTTTTTTTCACATGACGTCATGACAGACTTCTTCTACAGCGCCAACTACTAAACACCACATGCACCAAGCGCCCTCAGCTGGTGGAACTAAATATTGCATGCTGCATAGAAATACATAGTAAATCTTGACATCACAAAAAATGGTTTCTAGAAACAGTATTTAAATCCACTTTTCTGACCTTAAAGACTTTTTAATAGGGGGGCAACTATTTTAATCAAAGTAAATCACTTAGTGCCACACTTACGTTAGTTAAAAGATGATTGAAGTGCTTATGATGATTACGTTAGTTAAAATGTCATTTAAGTCCTTATGATGATTACGTTAGTAAAAATGGGATTGAAGTGCTTATGATGATTACGTTAGTTAAAATGTGATTTAAGTCCTTATGATGATTACGTTAGTTAAAATGTGATTTAAGTCCTTATGATGATTACGTTAGTTAAAATGTGATTGAAGTGCTTATGATGATTACGTTAGTTAAAATGTGATTGAAGTGCTTAAGATGATTACGTTAGTTAAAATGTGATTTAAGTCCTTATGATGATTACGTTAGTAAAAATGTGATTGAAGTGCTTATGATGATTACGTTAGTTAAAATGTGATTGAAGTGCTTATGATGATTATGTTAGTTAAAATGTGATTGAAGTGCTTATGATGATTACCTTAGTTAAAATATTATTTAAGTCCTTATGATGATTACAATAGTTAAAATGTGATTTAAGTGCTTATACAGATTACGGTAGTTAATATGTCATTTCAGTCCTTATGATGATTATGTTAGTTAAAATGTGATTGAAGTGCTTATGATGATTACGTTAGTTAAAATGTGATTTAAGTGCTTATGATGATTACGTTAGATAAAATGTGATTGAAGTGCTTATGATTATGTCAGTTAAAAGGTGATTGAAGTGCTTATGATGATTACCTTAGTTAAAATATTATTTAAGTCCTTATGATGATTACAATAGTTAAAAGATGATTGAAGTGCTTATACAGATTACGTTAGTTAATATGTCATTTCAGTCCTTATGATGATTATGTTAGTTAAAAGGTGATTTAAATGCTTATGATGATTATGTTAGTTAAAATGTGATTGAAGTGCTTATGATGATTATGTTAGTTAAAAGGTGATTTAAGTCCTTATGATGATTATGTTAGTTTAAATGTGATTTAAGTCCTCATAATGATTAGGTTAGTTAAAATGTGATTTGTGTGCTTATGACATACTTGCCAACCTTGAGACCTCCGATTTCGGGAGGTGGGGGGTGGAGGTGGGGGCGTGGTCGGGGGTGGGGTGGAGGTGTGGTTAAGAGGGGAGGACTATATTTACAGCCAATTCACCAACTCGAGTATTTCATATATATATATATATATATATATATATATATATATATATATATATATATATATATATATATTTATTTATTTTTATTTTTTTATGAAATACTTGACTTTTATTGAATTCTAGCTATATTTAGTTGAATTTCAGATGGCACCTATCAAATACACAGTAATAAAAACACAGTTGTTCTACTAACTGTACTGTGCTTGATGGTTACTACAAAAACAACAACAACAACACTTACCTTTCACTATTTGAGTAACTTCACTTCCGAGTTTCCAGAAGATGGCGCCAGTATGTGCTTTGCCCTGCCGTCTCTCGCTGTTAGCTATGTTCGTTTTTGTGTTGTTTGCATCTATTTTCGTCTCTGTCGTCCTCTCCCCCGCCATCTGTGGGCTGTGTGTCGGGCCCCACCTGGATTAGCTGCGCCCTTGGACGTCCCGGCCCCCGCCAGGTTCGGTCTTGTGAACGCAAGATCTTTGACAAACAAAACGTTTATCCTGAAGGACTTCTTCACTTCCCGCGGGCGGCGGACTTGACTTCCTCTGTGTGACGGAAACATGGCTGAGAGCTGGTGAGTCCGTCCTACTTAATGAACTTCTACTCCGGAGTGTTCCTACTTTAATTCTCCGCCGTCGTCCGGTCGAAAAGGAGGAGGATTAGCAGTCGTTTTTAAAAATGACTTTAAATGCCGTCAGATCCACCTTTCGGGAGAAAATTTCTTCCGGGAGGTTTTCGGGAGAGGCGCTGAATTTGGGGAGTCTCCCGGATTTTCCGGAGGGTTGGCAAGTGTGGCTTATGATGGTTAGGTTAGTTGAAATGTGATTTGTGTGCTAATGATGATTACGTTGGTTCAAATGTGATTGAAGCCATCACCTGTGCAATCAAGGAAGGTTCCATCACGGCCGTGGGTTGACCCCGGAACAGACCATTTCTTTTTGGCATTTCCTCCAATGGCAAAGTGAAGATTGTGGACACAACTCGTTTGACTTCGGAGCTTCTAATGCATTCTTCTTGTGAGTCCCGAGGAGGAAGCAGCTTGTCAGAGGGCGAGGCAGGGTTTCACTTTGGGGACTTGCTATGACGCTGGAACTCCATTACAGAGCTTCCAGAAAGTTCCTGCTAATGGCTGGAAGCAGAAACCGGAGACGGTAGACTAAAGGAGAGGACCAGCGCCTGAGTGACCACAGTGGGCTTTATGTTGAGTCCCTGCTGAGTGACCACAGTGGGCTTTATGTTCAGTCCCTGGCCTGCTCTCCGCACACCAGTGAGGCTGACACCACACCGAGGAAGTCCAGAGTGTGCACTTTGACAACACACAAGCAAAAGTATTCACACGATAAAAAACAAACTTCCAGCTTTGAATTAAAGCACTTTTTTATGCGCTGATTCTCATTATTTAAGAAGTCTTTTATTTTCCAGGATTCACAGTGTTACTGTTCAAACTCTCTGGAATGTTACAGTGGCCAAAAATATTGAATATACTCAGTGAATACTTAAGTCTACTACACTACTGTATTTAATGTTGTCATTATGCTGGTACTTAATGAATACTTAGGTCTACTACACTACTGTATTCTGTATTTAATGTTGTCATTATGGTGGTACTTAATGAATACTTAGGTCTACTACACCACTGTATTTAATGTTGTCATGATGGTGGTACTTGATGAATACTTAGGTCTACTACACTACTGTATTTAATGTTGTCATTATGGTGGTACTTGATGAATACTTAGGTCTACAACACTACTGTATTTAATGTTGTCATGATGGTGGTACTTAATGAATACTTAGGTCTACTACACTACTGTATTTAATGTTGTCATGATGGTGGTACTTGATGAATACTTAGGTCTACTACACTACTGTATTTAATGTTGTCATTATGGTGGTACTTAATGAATACTTAGGTCTACTACACTACTGTATTTAATGTTGTCATTATGGTGGTACTTAATGAATACTTAGGTCTACTACACTACTGTATTTAATGTTGTCATGATGGTGGTACTTGATGAATACTTAGGTCTACTACACTACTGTATTTAATGTTGTCATTATGCTGGTACTTAATGAATACTTAGGTCTACTACACTACTGTATTCTGTATTTAATGTTGTCATTATGGTGGTACTTAATGAATACTTAGGTCTACTACACCACTGTATTTAATGTTGTCATGATGGTGGTACTTGATGAATACTTAGGTCTACTACACTACTGTATTTAATGTTGTCATTATGGTGGTACTTGATGAATACTTAGGTCTACAACACTACTGTATTTAATGTTGTCATGATGGTGGTACTTAATGAATACTTAGGTCTACTACACTACTGTATTTAATGTTGTCATGATGGTGGTACTTGATGAATACTTAGGTCTACTACACTACTGTATTTAATGTTGTCATTATGGTGGTACTTAATGAATACTTAGGTCTACTACACTACTGTATTTAATGTTGTCATTATGGTGGTACTTAATGAATACTTAGGTCTACTACACTACTGTATTTAATGTTGTCATGATGGTGGTACTTGATGAATACTTAGGTCTACAACACTACTGTATTTAATGTTGTCATTATGGTGGTACTTAATGAATACTTAGG